>NW_027257977.1:115000-230000 GCF_045791955.1 Oncorhynchus clarkii lewisi | reverse complement strand
TGTTTAGAGACCACAGGAGTCTAATAGGTCATCATCATCATCACTACTAACAGCATGTTTAGAGACCACAGGAGTCTAATAGGTCATCATCATCATCATCACTACTAACAGCATGTTTAGAGACCACAGGAGTCTAATAGGTCATCATCATCATCATCATCATCACTACTAACAGAATGTTTAGAGACCACAGGAGTCTAATAGGTCATCATCGTCATCACTACTAACAGCATGTTTAGAGACCACAGGAGTCTAATAGGTAATCATCATCATCGTCATCATCACTTCTAACATGATGTTAGTCAGGAGTCTAATAGGTCATCATCACCATCACTTCTAACAGAATGTTAGTCAGGAGTCTAATAGGTCATCACCATCATCGTCATCATCACTTCTAACAGAATGTTAGCCCCCCAAGATTGCTCTCCATCCAGGGGCGCTGCTGCTGACCCTGTACATCTGGGGGCTCTGCCTGGGGGCTCTTTCTGGGGGCTCTGCCTGGGGGCTCTGCCTGGGGGCTCTGCCTGGGGTTGTTGAGGAAGCCAGAAGAAAGTTTTCCCCTCTAATCGATGGACAATAGTTGTATTCTATTTGATTCTATTGGTCTGACAGTGGGATGGTTACGTGGTTTGAACAATGGGCACTGTGACAAACGGGAGACCTTTCCAATATGTTAATGAGTTAGACTCCTTGTTCCAACAGCCTCCGTCAGCAACTTAACTTCCACCAGCCAGTGAAGAACCAAAGTTGGCCACATTTCTCCAGGTCTCACCCCAAACTGCTCAGCAAAACCATTTGAAACCAAGTGTGACACCTTTCCTAGTTTAGCTACTTTACGACTGAGCTGAGCCTGGAATCAATCTGTCTCCCATCGGATCAACCCCGTGTTTTATTTATTCAATATTCCATCAGCGTCGTCCGCCTGGAGAACCCAGCCCCAAAACCTGCGTCCCAAATTGCACCTTATACCCTGTACGTAGTGCACTACTTTTGACCTGAGCCCTATGTGCACTAAATAGGGAGCAGGTTGTCATTTGGGACAGGACCCATGTCAGCCAGGTAATGGGATCTCATCTCCTCCTGATCGTTGAGGAATGATCCATACTGGATCTGGCTGGCTCCTCAATGGACTTGGCATTTCTGTTCTCTCTGTCTCTTTATTCTCTCTCTCTCTCTGAGTCGTCCCCCCCCCCCCCCCCCCTGCTATTCAAAGGATTGAAATTAGGCTCCGGTTGTAACAGGGTTAGAGTTGTGTGCTCTCTGTAAATGTCAACTGAAATTAATATGGAAATGAGCGGCGGCTGGCACGGAGCAATGCTGAACTGTTGGAAGTGCAGCTGGTCCCATTTCTGATTTCAACTCCTGGCAGTAAACTTTTCGTCTAAGGACAATCAGGCAGACGAGATGTGTGGTGAAGTCGGAGCCTATAATCATAAAGTGTCTCTGAGTTGTGAGGAGTGCTGATCCTACGATCAGGTTCCTTCTGTTCCATGTCATCTGACTCATGATGTTCTTCATGTACATGCAAATGTATTTGGTGAATTAAGGGGATTCTAAGGTCTCTGACTGTGTTGATTTTCCTCCACAGAGAAAGACGTGAACAGGACAGATCGGACCAACACTTTCTATGAAGGACAAGACAACCCAGGACTGATTCTGCTGCACGATGTCCTCATGACCTACTGCATGTATGACTTTGACCTGGGTAAGACCACGCTGGTCATACTGAAGGACTTTGACCTGGGTAAGACCACGCTGGTCATACTGAATGACTTTGACCTGGGTAAGACCACGCTGGTCATACTGCATGACTTTGACCTGGGTAAGACCACGCTGGTCATACTGAATGACTTTGACCTGGGTAAGACCACGCTGGTCATACTGCATGACTTTGACCTGGGTAAGACCACGCTTGTCATACTGAATGACTTTGACCTGGGTAAGACCACGCTGGTCATACTGAATGACTTTGACCTGGGTAAGACCACGCTTGTCATACTGAATGACTTTGACCTGGGTAAGACCACGCTTGTCATACTGAATGACTTTGACCTGGGTAAGACCACGCTTGTCATACTGCATGACTTTGACCTGGGTAAGACAACGCTTGTCATACTGAATGACTTTGACCTGGGTAAGACCACGCTTGTCATACTGAATGACTTTGACCTGGGTAAGACCACGCTTGTCATACTGAATGACTTTGACCTGGGTAAGACCACGCTTGTCATACTGAATGACTTTGACCTGGGTAAGACCACGCTTGTCATACTGCATGACTTTGACCTGGGTAAGACCACGCTTGTCATACTGAATGACTTTGACCTGGGTAAGACCACGCTTGTCATACTGAATGACTTTGACCTGGGTAAGACCACGCTTGTCATACTGCATGACTTTGACCTGGGTAAGACCACGCTTGTCATACTGAATGACTTTGACCTGGGTAAGACCACGCTGGTCATACTGCATGACTTTGACCTGGGTAAGACCACGCTTGTCATACTGAATGACTTTGACCTGGGTAAGACCACGCTGGTCATACTGAATGACTTTGACCTGGGTAAGACCACGCTTGTCATACTGAATGACTTTGACCTGGGTAAGACCACGCTTGTCATACTGAATGACTTTGACCTGGGTAAGACCACGCTTGTCATACTGCATGACTTTGACCTGGGTAAGACCACGCTTGTCATACTGAATGACTTTGACCTGGGTAAGACCACGCTTGTCATACTGAATGACTTTGACCTGGGTAAGACCACGCTTGTCATACTGAATGACTTTGACCTGGGTAAGACCACGCTTGTCATACTGAATGACTTTGACCTGGGTAAGACCACGCTTGTCATACTGAATGACTTTGACCTGGGTAAGACCACGCTTGTCATACTGAATGACTTTGACCTGGGTCAGACGAAGCTGGTCATACTGAATGACTTTGACCTGGGTAAGACAAATCTGGTCATACTGAATGACTTTGACCTGGGTAAGACGAAGCTTTACATACTGCATGACTTTGACCTGGGTAAGACCACGCTTGTCATACTGAATGACTTTGACCTGGGTAAGACAAAGCTTGTCATACTGAATGACTTTGACCTGGGTAAGACAAAGCTTGTCATACTGAATGACTTTGACCTGGGTAAGACCACGCTTGTCATACTGAATGACTTTGACCTGGGTAAGACGAAGCTGGTCATACTGAATGACTTTGACCTGGGTAAGACAAAGCTTGTCATACTGAATGACTTTGACATGGGTAAGACCACGCTTGTCATACTGAATGACTTTGACCTGGGTAAGACAAAGCTGGTCATACTGAATGACTTTGACCTGGGTAAGACCACGCTTGTCATACTGAATGACTTTGACCTGGGTAAGACAAAGCTGGTCATACTGAATGACTTTGACCTGGGTAAGACAAAGCTTGTCATATTGAATTACTTTGACCTGGGTAAGACAAAGCTTGTCATACTGAATGACTTTGACCTGGGTAAGACAAAGCTTGTCATATTGTATGACTTTGACCTGGGTAAGACAAAGCTGGTCATACTGAATGACTTTGACCTGGGTAAGACCACGCTTGTCATACTGCATGTACTCGGCCTCTACTGGGTTTTTACTGAGGATTCACCAACAATAAATACTAGATGCCACTCAGCACCAGACGTGATCAGTGGAGGCTGCTGAGGGGAGGACGGCTCATAATAATGGCTGGAACGGAGTGAATGGAACGGCATCAAACACATGGAAACCATGTATTTGATACCATTCCACTGATTCCGCTCCAGTCATTACCACGAGCCTGTCCTCCCCAATTAAGGTGCCACCAACCTCCTGTGGTCAAGATTGTGTTGGAATGAAAACACTCCAGAACTGTTTCAAATCCTCTCTCTGTCACCACCAGGCTTTGGCTGGCTGGCTGGCTGGCTGGCTGACTGACTTACTGGCTGGCCGGCCGGTTGGCTGGCTGACTTACTGGCTGGCTGACTGACTGACTGACTGGCTGGCTGGCTGACTGGCTGGCTGACTGGCTGGCTGGCTGACTGACTGGCTGACTGAACCGGGTTGTTTTCTCTCTGTCACCAGGCTATGTCCAGGGTATGAGTGACCTGCTGTCTCCGATCCTCTATGTGATGGAGGACGAGGTGGACGCCTTCTGGTGCTTTGTCTCCTTCATGGACCAGATGGTGAGACTGACAACATAGAACTAGATATACTAGAACAGACATAACTTAATAAGACCATAGAAATAGGATAGATAAACTAGCAGGGACATAACCGTTTAGTGGTTTGTCTCCTTCATGGACCAGATGGTGAGACTGACAACATAGAGCTAGGTATACTAGAACAGACATAACTTAATAAGACCAAATAGGCTAGATAAACTAGCAGGGACATAACCTTTTAGTGGTTTGTCTCCTTCATGGACCAGATGGTGAGACTGACAACATAGAGCTAGATATACTAGAACAGACATAACTTAATAAGACCATAGAAATAGGCTAGATATACTAGCAGGGACATAACCTTTTAGTGGTTTGTCTCCTTCATGGACCAGATGGTGAGACTGACAACATAGAGCTAGATATACTAGAACAGACATAACTTAATAAGACTATAGAAATAGGCTAGATAAACTAGCAGGGACATAACCTTTTAGTGGTTTGTCTCCTTCATGGACCAGATGGTGAGACTGACAACATAGAGCTAGATATACTAGAACAGACATAACTTAATAAGACCATAGAAATAGGCTAGATAAACTAGCAGGGACATAACCGTTTAGTGGTTTGTCTCCTTCATGGACCAGATGGTGAGACTGACAACATAGAGCTAGATATACTAGAACAGACATAACTTAATAAGACCATAGAAATAGGCTAGATAAACTAGCAGGGACATAACCTTTTAGTGGTTTGTCTCCTTCATGGACCAGATGGTGAGACTGACAACATAGAGCTAGATATACTAGAACAGACATAACTTAATAAGACCATAGAAATAGGCTAGATAAACTAGCAGGGACATAACCTTTTAGTGGTTTGTCTCCTTCATGGACCAGATGGTGAGACTGACAACATAGAGCTAGATATACTAGAACAGACATAACTTAATAAGACCATAGAAATAGGCTAGATATACTAGCAGGGACATAACCTTTTAGTGGTTTGTCTCCTTCATGGACCAGATGGTGAGACTGACAACATAGAGCTAGATATACTAGAACAGACATAACTTAATAAGACCATAGAAATAGGCTAGATAAACTAGCAGGGACATAACCGTTTAGTGGTTTGTCTCCTTCATGGACCAGATGGTGAGACTGACAACATAGAGCTAGATATACTAGAACAGACATAACTTAATAAGACCATAGAAATAGGCTAGATAAACTAGCAGGGACATAACCTTTTAGTGGTTTGTCTCCTTCATGGACCAGATGGTGAGACTGACAACAGAGCTAGATATGCTAGAACAGACATAACTTAATAAGACCATAGAAATAGGCTAGATAAACTAGCAGGGACATAACCTTTTAGTGGTTTGTCTCCTTCATGGACCAGATGGTGAGACTGACAACATAGAGCTAGATATGCTAGAACAGACATAACTTAATAAGACCATAGAAATAGGCTAGATAAACTAGCAGGGACATAACCTTTTAGTGGTTTGTCTCCTTCATGGACCAGATGGGTAAAACCTGAGAACATCTGAATTATTAGAACATACGTAACACAGAAATATAAATACTAGAATGGACAAAGCCCCTCAGACCAAAGCAAATGAAATGAGGATGTCCATTCTAGTCATTCCATGTCTGTGGGTGAGACCTTCACTTACCTCTGTGTTGGAATATGACAGCACAGTTCTTCCTGTTTAACGAGAGAGGGAGGCCAACTAGGTAAGTGTTGGTAGAGTGAGACCTGATTACCTGACCACGCTGGGTTCCCATGGTGCATTTCACAAAGGATGCATCCAAGACCACTCTCTCATAGCCTCCACCAATAGCTGAGCAGAGCCCTGACACTTTGTGATGTCACTTCAGCTCTATGATTTGTGTTCTGAATTAGTTTCTGTCTGTCTTATTATCCAACTTATTACAACACCATCCAGCTTCCTGTCTGGTACGACACCATCCAGCTTCCTGTCTGGTACGACACCATCCAGCTTCCTGTCTGGTACAACACCATCCAGCTTCCTGTCTGGTACGACACCATCCAGCTTCCTGTCTGGTACGACACCATCCAGCTTCCTGTCTGTTACGACACCATCCAGCTTCCTGTCTGGTACGACACCATCCAGCTTCCTGTCTGTTCTGTTAACGACACCATCCAGCTTCCTGTCTGTTCTGTTAACGACACCATCCAGCTTCCTGTCTGTTCTGTTAACGACACCATCCAGCTTCCTGTCTGTTCTGTTACGACACCATCCAGCTTCCTGTCTATTCTGTTACGACACCATCCAGCTTCCTGTCTATTCTGTTACGACACCATCCAGCTTCCTGTCTGTTACGACACCATCCAGCTTCCTGTCTGTTACGACACCATCCAGCTTCCTGTCTGTTACGACACCAACCAGCTTCCTGTCTGTCACGACACCATCCAGCCTCCTGTCTGTTTCCTCTACTCTTTCCTCCAGATAGCTGCTGAAGTAATTTAAAGGGGATTTCGTGTTCATTAACCATCCATAGCTTTATAGATACTGTAGCCCAGGGCTGGTCTACCCTGGTAAACAGCTACACACAGACACACAGGTTAGGGTAAACAGCAATCATGTTATTATTACTCGGCTGAGTGGTCTTGTACCTGACAGGCCCTTGTTATTCAAAGAAAACCCAAAGACCTTGTCATCTCCAGCACTGTAGCTGTCATCCCACCCATTAATACATCAAACATGGCAACATCAGGGTTATTGATTTAAACGCCTGCCAGAAGGTAAAAGGAAAGCTGGTGATTGAGGAGTAGAGAGAATCAATGTGCCTTTATGTGACGGGCTGGCTGGCCGACTGGCTGGCTGGCCGACTGGCTAGCTGGCCGACTGGCCGGCCGACTGGCTGAATGCCGGCCGACTGGCTGGCTGGCCGAAAGGCTGGCCGACTGGCTGGATGGCTGGCTGGCCGACTGGCTGGCCGGTAGGCCAGTGGAAAGCCATCTAGTGGAAAGCCTTCCCAGAGGAGTAGAGACTGTTATAGCAGCAAAAGGGGGGACCAACTCCATGTTGATGCCCATGATTTTGGAAGGAGATGTTTGACGAGCAGGCGTCCACATAGTGCCCATCGTGTAGTCTGTATCGTGTGAATATATTTCCATTCTGTCTAAATTCTTAGCACCAGAACTTTGAGGAGCAGATGCAGGGAATGAAGACTCAACTGATCCAGCTCAGCACACTGCTACGACTATTGGACCTGTCCTTCTGGAACTACCTGGGTGAGGGACACACACACACACACACACACACACTCTGCTACGACTACTGGACCTGTCCTTCTGGAACTACCTGGGTGAGAGACACACACACACACACACTCTGCTACGACTACTGGACCTGTCCTTCTGGAACTACCTGGGTGAGGGGCACACACACACACACACACACACACACACACTCTGCTACGACTACTGGACCTGTCCTTCTGGAACTACCTGGGTGAGGGACACACACACACACACTGCTACAACTACTGGACCTGTCCTTCTGGAACTACCTGGGTGAGGGGCACTCACACACACACACACACACACACACTCTGCTACGACTACTGGACCTGTCCTTCTGGAACTACCTGGGTGAGGGACACACACACACACACACACACTGCTACGACTACTGGACCTGTCCTTCTGGAACTACCTGGGTGAGAGACACACACACACACACACTCTGCTACGACTACTGGACCTGTCCTTCTGGAACTACCTGGGTGAGGGGCACACACACACACACACACACACACACACACTCTGCTACGACTACTGGACCTGTCCTTCTGGAACTACCTGGGTGAGGGACACACACACACACACACACACTGCTACGACTACTGGACCTGTCCTTCTGGAACTACCTGGGTGAGAGACACACACACACACACACACTGCTACGACTACTGGGCCTGTCCTTCTGGAACTACCTGGGTGAGGGGCGCACACACACACACACACACACACACTCTGCTACGACTACTGGACCTGTCCTTCTGGAACTACCTGGGTGAGGGGCACACACACACACACACACTGCTATGACTACTGGACCTGTCCTTCAGGAACTACCTGGGTGAAGGGCACACACACACACTGCTACGACTACTGGACCTGTCCTTCTGGAACTACCTGGGTGAGGGGCACACACACACACACACACACACACACACACACACTGCTACGACTACTGGACCTGTCCTTCAGGAACTACCTGGGTGAGGGGCACACACACACACACACTGCTACGACTACTGGGCCTGTCCTTCTGGAACTAACTGGGTGAGGGGGCACACACACACACACACACACACACACACACACACACACACACTGCTACGACTACTGGGCCTGTCCTTCTGGAACTACCTGGGTAAGGGGCACACACACACACAAACTGCTACGACTACTGGGCCTGTTTTTCTGGAACTACCTGGGTGAGGGACACACACACACACACACACACACTGCTACGACTACTGGACCTGTCCTTCAGGAACTACCTGGGTGAGGGGCACACACACACACACACTGCTACGACTACTGGGCCTGTCCTTCTGGAACTACCTGGGTGAGGGGAACACACACACAAACAGGGCATGCTGTAAAAAAAAAAAATCCTTACAGAAAATTACATTTTAGTGTCAATTATTGGAGTCCCGGTAGTCCAGTCCCTCCCTAATGAACAACACCCATTACTGCCATTTAGAATCCACAGAATAGAACGTTCACCGTGACAACGGAACACACATTCATCCTCATCATAAGTGTACTAGATAATCACCTTGATGGAGCCAGTGAAACATTTCCCTTGTGTTTTCTCTCTCTCACAAGTGCCGACGCCACATTTTGCCTTCGAAAGAAAAACGAGTTTATCCGAGTTTGACTAAGACTTCGTAATGAGATAAATATGGTGTGTTCTGTTTGGAAAAGTCTCCTATTTGCTAGAGGTCGTAGGGGGTAGCCGCATCCCTAAACAGTCCCTGATAAGTTGTTTTGAATTAGGCTGTTTAAATGCGGCTAGCGCTACAGTGCAGTCTGATTGGGACGATGTTGATTTATCACCGCGTACTTTATAGTCATTAATTTTCTTGATTAATTTGGGCTCGCTCAGCCACCCTACTAAAACTGGTCTGCTGTTCGTTACCTCGCCCGATAACAACAACAGCTCCTTCGGAATTTAGAGAGCTTCCAAGAACAATAAACCAAGGAAATTCTATAATATGTAAATGAAATGTGTTGTTTATGGCTTTAATTTGAGCAGGAAAGGTTAGATTGAGGGCAGGAAGAGAACGACGGTGATGGACGTGATTGTCTTGGGGGGAGGGGGGGTGCCGGGGGTAGGGGGGGGGGGGGGGGGGGAGAAAGAAGAGATAGAGAGGGGACGTAAGAGGCTTAAGGTCTACGATTGGTTGACTTTAATCCTCTTCCTCACTATTGATATTCCTTCAGCTCCTTGATCAGAGATGCTCACAACTCTGACACAATCAGAGTGGATTTAACCCCCTCAGAGATGCTCACAACTCTGACACATTCAGAGTGGATTTAACCCCCTCAGAGATGCTCACAACTCTGACACATTCAGAGTGGATTTAACCCCCTCGGAGATGCTCACAACTCTGACACATTCAGAGTGGATTTAACCCCCTCAGAGATGCTCACAACTCTGACACATTCAGAGTGGATTTAACCCCCTCAGAGATGCTCACAACTCTGACACATTCAGAGTGGATTTAAACCCCTCAGAGATGCTCACAACTCTGACACATTCAGAGTGGATTTAACCCCCTCGGAGATGCTCACAACTCTGACACATTCAGAGTGGATGTAACCCCCTCAGAGATGCTCACAACTCTGACACATTCAGAGTGGATTTAACCCCCTCGGAGATGCTCACAACTCTGACACATTCAGAGTGGATGTAACCCCCTCAGAGATGCTCACAACTCTGACACATTCAGAGTGGATTTAACCCCCTCAGGGACGGTTGGATCTATGCCCAATGGCTTTTCAGTTCATGATGTCTAAAGGCAATACCTGAGATGTTGTCGGGTTCCCTTCATTCTAACCTTATGTTAGAGGCTACCTGTACTTCTGCTAACCTCGTGTGTGTGTCTTACAGTGGCCCAGGACTCTGGTCACCTGTACTTCTGCTAACCTTGTGTGTGTGTGTGTGTCTTACAGTGGCCCAGGACTCTGGTCACCTGTACTTCTGCTTCCGCTGGCTCCTGATTCGCTTCAAGAGAGAACTGAGTTTCCCTGATGTCCTGCGTCTTTGGGAGGTGAGTCACAGACATTCAAGGCGTTTACCGTTAATCAATCGTCTGTTCTCTAATGATCGATCAGCCCACACAGTCAATGTAGCCAATCAATCAAAGAGGCCAATCAGTCATTACAGTGAGCACTTGATCAATCAGTGGCCTCTCTCTGTCCCCTGACTCTCTGGTCCTGCTGCTCCTCAGTCTCTCCTCCTCCTCCTCCTCCTAACTCCCCGTAGATGAATCAGTAACCTGATTAAAGGGCCCGTGGTTTAGTTTTCATTTCATCATCTCTCCATTCGTCCAGAGGCATTGCGAGGAAACACAAGCCAATTAGCATTAATTTAATTATGTTTCTCAGAATCACAACAATTAGTTTGATTTATCAGACATAATGATGCAGATACTGTCTCTCTCACACACACACACCGACTCTGATTGTCTCTGGGTTGACTTCAGGTAATGTGGACCGGGCTGCCGTGCCAGAACTTCCACCTGCTGGTGTGCTGTGCCATCCTGGACTCAGAGAAACACCAGATTATGGAGGAACAATACGGCTTCAATGAGATCCTCAAGGTGTGTGTTCTTATGTTTTGTCTGCATGTGTGTGTTCACTTGTATCTGTCTCTGTGTGAGTGCAAGGTTGGTTGGGGTCATTATTACACTAAATATGACCTGCCCTACCTCCTGAAATAGAAAGGGTCCTTTTAACTCCTAACAGAGGAGAGGGGGGGGGGAGAAGAGGAGAGTGGGGGGGAGAGAAGAGGAGAGTGGGGAGGAGAGTGGGGGGGAGAGGAAGAGGAGAGTGTGGGGAGAGGAAGAGGAGAGTGGGGGGAGAGAAGAGGAGAGTGGGGACACATTGATGTCTGGTCCCCTCTGTCTTTCAACCCCTCACTATTAAAAGTCTACTGATGACGGTCAATGAAAACCATAGAACTCGTTTTTCCCCCTGTTTTCTCAGTAGTGGAATGGGATTGTTTTAGTGCATCTTTAGTGTCTTTGTATATTGAAAATGACTAATGATAGGTCTGGTAATCTCTCTAGAAATATAGGCTGATGTTATCTTGGCTGTGTCATATACATGATAGCCTGTAATGATGCTTAGAACCATTTAAATCATTCAACATTTTACCTTGAGGTTACTTCCTGACGTGATCACAGCTGTTCTTTCTGCAGTTGGTAGACAGCTAGTAGATGGTAACCATGGAGACCTTGCAGGCTCTATCTATACAGTAGCTACAACACCAGGTGGGAGACAGTTGGTAGATGGCTAGTAGATGGTAACCATGGAGACCTTGCAGGCTCTATCTATACAGTAGCTACAACACCAGGTGGGGGAGGGAGGTGGTAGTAGATAGGGGGGGAAAGAGAGTGGGGAGAGTGAGGGGGGGTGTAGGGAGGGATGGAGAGACGGAGAGAAAGTAGGAAGAGTGAGAGGGTAAGAGAGTGGTGAGAAGAGAGAGAATGGGCTTTACACTGTGTTTTATGATGACTGAAGGAAGCAGTTAATTATCACCTAGCAGGAGCATGTGGTCTTCTAACTAACAGGCTCTCACGGCCTAGTCACATTACAACACACGTGTGTTATCCACACAGAACACTGGTTTCCAGTGTTGGAGTGTTTATCCGTGTCATCACTTTAGCTCAAGGACGGGCAACTTCGGTGGGGTGGGGGCCACCAAAAAACCTCATCACGAGGGGCCGCAGTGGCTCGCTGGTCTGCATACCTACATCCATATTCACACATGCAGAGTCAGAGCTGGCTCTAGCATTTTGGAGGCCCTAAGCAACATTTTGTTGGGGGGCCCCTGCCACTTCGTGGGCAAAACTTTTTTTTTAGCTGCCCCCCCCCCTCTTGAAAGCCGGAGAGAGAAAGTTTGACACATTTTGCCATGGGATGGAAAGACATGTTGCAGTGAGAGAATGACCAACAGCCCCAAGTCGACCACACGTTTTTAATACATTTGCAAACATTTCTAAACTGTTTTTTTTTGTCATTATTTATTTTTTTGTTTACCTTTTTAACCAGGCAAGTCAGTTAAGAACAAATTCTTATTTACAATGACTGGTCTAGGAACAGTGGGTTAACTGCCTTGTTCAGGGCAGATTTTTACCTTGTCAGCTCGGGGATTCGATCCGGCAACCTTTCGGTTACTAGTCCAACACTCTCACCACTGGGGCTACCTGCCACCCCATTCAGTACTATGATCACACCATTTCCATTTATTACAGGACACTGATAATAACTTGTCCACTGGAGCTGTTGACTTCTGGTTCAACTTTCTTCTTCTGGTTCCTGAGAGAGTGATGGCACAACACTTGCAAAGTAAAAATAAACACAACAGCATTAACAACGTGTTAAGATATGCATGACAACATGACATTTCCAACTCTGTCTTCGCCTGACTTTGTCTTCAGGCCACTTTTCTGCTGGATTCCACCAAAATGAAAGCCCTAAAAAGCCTCCTCATGCTTTCACCCCGTCTTCACCATCAGACCACAGGTTCAGAGAGCGGTTCCCAAGCCCTGTCATCCTCACTTTGCTCCCCATCTCCTTCTCTGTCACCTGATAGGCAGGTCACCTGATAGGCAGGTCACCTGGTAGGCAGGTCACCTGGTAGGCAGGTCACCTGGTAGGCAGGTCACCTGATGGGCAGGTCACCTGATGGGCAGGTCACCTGATGGGCAGGTCACCTGATGGGCAGGTCACCTGATAGGCAGGTATCCTGATAGGCAGGTCACCTGATAGGCAGGTGCGTAGTCCTAATCAACGCTACATCCTCTTGAGGTAACTCGGCACTGGATAGACTTTCACATGAATGCCTCCAACATGTTGTTTAAAGTACCATCTCTCCTTTTCATCTGATACATTAACCAATAAAGCAGCTCACCCAACTATGGGGTTTAAAGTGGCTCCAAGACCCAACCCATCTGCATGTCTACAGTGGCATCTAGTCTTTCTCTCTCATTCGCTCCACTTCCTCTGTCATCTTCCAGCTCACACATTATGCAACTGGACCTCACTTCACGGGAGAACTGGAAACCCACTGAGAGACATGACGATCTTTACCGCTGCAGGTGCTGTACGGAGTACTGTGAACCAGAACAACACTGCCCCCCCCCCCCCCTCCCTCCCCCTGCTACAGAAACATGACGATCTTTACTGCTGCAGGTGCTGTAAGGAGTACTGTGGACCAGAACAACACTGCCCCCCCCCCCCCCCCTCCCTCCCCCTGCTACAGAAACATGACGATCTTTACTGCTGCAGGTGCTGTAAGGAGTACTGTGGACCAGAACAACACTGTCCCAACACCCTCCCCCCTGCTACAGAGACATGCCGATCTTTACTGCTGCAGGTGCTATAAGGAGCACTGTGGACCAGAACAACACTGTCCCAACACCTCCGCCTGGTGTATCTTGATGTACACTCAATCTCCAGAATTCAGCCCGTGCCCTCGGTTATCTCCTGCTCCTCATGTGCCGCTACCACCTGGGAATAATCACACTGCATCGCACGGGTCATTTCCTGATAACATAGACTCTCCCATTATGGCCAGATCACTAATTTGTGACGTGAATAACAGCTCCCGGTACTCCCATCAGTCCCCCAGTTACCAACTACCAAGCCATGTGACATGAGTCCTCATAAACTGATATCCTAACAATGCTACTAAAGTAACTACTGTTATTACTAACATGACTCCTGACCTTAACCTCCTCCACTTACTGTCCTGAGAATAACTACTGCATGTAATCTGTCAAGTGTTCACTGGCTGTTAGAAATGAGGAAAGAGTAATGACGTTGTACCTCACAACCTAACATCCTAACAACCTCACAACCTCACATCCTAACAACCTCACAACCTAACAACCTCACAACCTCTGCTACTCTCACCATGATCTGGGTCTGTGTAATAGTCTCTATATTGGGCACTGTTAGCTGTCCTCCCTCTCCTACGAGCCATCTCCTGTAACAACATACATACAACTTTGTGGATGATCCCATTCTATCACCCCCATCACCTTCCATCCCACTGAAGTCTGATGGTAACATTCTGTCTCAATCACAGACCCCATGTGTACCTTACTTCCTGCTACAGATACATTTACACATCATTCCATCTAACCCGTAACACTATAGTCACTAGTCCTAATGCACCTCTACAGTTATAAACATACTAAAACATTCCTAAATCAATTAGTCAATATCCCTCAGTCCCTCCTCCTAGAACAATGATCAGTCTTATGTTCCACGACACCTAAAAAACCTATTGACTTGAACAGGGAAGAGAGATGTTTAATAATTCACACCGGCCTTGATGCTACTAGGACTGGGGACAGAACCGTCCCTCCGTTACGTTCTATGGCCTTGTGATACGGGTCTCCATGCCGTCTCCTTCATTTTCATCCTTGGGTGTTATCGCAAGACACAGACTATGAACCTTGTGTGCAATTAATTATACCGTATCGTCCAGCAATCTGAATGTATGATGCGATTTAGCATTTAATATTCTGATGACATGGTAAAACAGAAGAGAACAGACGTGGTTGACCCGAGCGATCATCCAGTGAGTTCTCCAATAACCTCCCTCTCAGAGGACACTTAAAGATAAGGTTTCTAGAGCCTTCCTGGGGCCTAATACATTTTAGCAGTGTCCCCACTCCTCCAGTTTGAGAGCAACTCTCTCTCTCACTGTAGCCGAATCATAACTAAAACATTTTAATAAATTATCCAACCCAAATTTAGAATGACACTTCTTAGTGCTTTACTTTGAGTCTTCTCAATCTAGCACACATCATCCCGGTTAGAATGTACATTGGGAACTGGGAACTCTTTATTGCCGGTAATAACTCTTCTCATTACAGCCCCCCTTTTGTCCCTGTTTTCCTGTCGCGAGTGGCCTGGTAATGACAGATCGGTATCTCAATGCGTACTTAGTCTAAATCCCTTCTCCCGGCACTTATCATTCTAGTGTCTTCTTCAGATGGCGTTGCAGTTCATCTTCCCATGTAACTCTTGCCTGTCGCGTTTGTTGCCCTTGATAAAATCCCGATTTCAGTGTAAAGTCATGTTTTACTAATACAAGGGAACTGGCACCTGAGCCACTATTTTTTTTATTTTACCTTTATTTAACCAGGCAGGTCAGTTAAAGAACAAATTCTTATTTTCAATGACGGCCTAGGAACAGTGGGTTAACTGCCTGTTCAGGGGCAGAACGACAGATTTGTACCTTGTCAGCTCGGGGGTTTGAACTTGCAACCTTCCGGTTACTAGTCCAACGCTCTAACCACTAGGCTACCCTGTCTGGTCAATTTCTCTCATCAGCACGCTAGCAAGAGAAGTTTATCTCTCTCTCCATGCTGACTCCACATGCGCGGTCTCAGCGCCCCTGCCGCCTGCACCCAGGTTTGGCTCGGACACAGATAAGTGTTAAAGGTCACCGTCACTTTGAACGCCTTTGTCTCTCTTTCTGCAGCCGGTTTGGGAGAGTTTTAAGGTTCACACACACCGTTTGTGGCCAAATGATTCCTACATGCATTAAGACACCATCTGACGTCACCTTCCATGATCACCTAAAGAGAGGACAGATCAGAACAAGAGTTTTAGTTAATTTCTGTTTCAGGAAATCCAGACAAGCTTTGACTATACGACAAATTATAACATTCCCAATTTTCTTAACAGCGTTTTCTCTACGACAAATGTCAAATAACACAACAACATACTGTTACTGTTGAAACCGTTTTTCCAACTTAGTTCATACTCCCTTATTTTACTGGCTACCTCCTCTGAAGAGTTGTCAGGTCAGGGAGTTTGCCCCCTAACACTCCCTTATTTTACTGGCTACCTCCTCTGAAGAGTTGTCAGGTCAGGGAGTTAGCCCCCTAACTCTCCCTTATTTTACTGGCTACCTCTCTGAAGAGTTGTCAGGTCAGGGAGTTAGCACCCTAACCCATCGGAGGGAACCCCAACACTCCCTTATTTTACTGGCTACCTCTCTGAAGAGTTGTCAGGTCAGGGAGTTAGCACCCTAACCCATCGGGGGGAACCCCAACACTCCCTTATTTTACTGGCTACCTCTCTGAAGAGTTGTCAGGTCAGGGAGTTAACACCCCAACACTCCCTTATTTTACTGGCTACCTCTCTGAAGAGTTGTCAGGTCAGGGAGTTAACACCCCAACACTCCCTTATTTTACTGGCTACCTCCTCTGAAGAGTTGTCAGGTCAGGGAGTTAACACCCCAACACTCCCTTATTTTACTGGCTACCTCTCTGAAGAGTTGTCAGGTCAGGGAGTTAACACCCCAACACTCCCTTATTTTACTGGCTACCTCTCTGAAGAGTTGCCAGGTCAGGGAGTTAACACCCTAACCCATCGGGGGGAAC
Source organism: Oncorhynchus clarkii lewisi (assembly GCF_045791955.1). Lineage (NCBI taxonomy): Eukaryota > Metazoa > Chordata > Actinopteri > Salmoniformes > Salmonidae > Oncorhynchus > Oncorhynchus clarkii. The sequence continues at coordinate 213,148 of NW_027257977.1, read as the reverse complement.
CCCAACACTCCCTTATTTTACTGGCTACCTCCTCTGAAGAGTTGTCAGGTCAGGGAGTTAGCACCCTAACCCATCGGGGGGAACCCCAACACTCCAGTAGACCCATTTTGGTGAAATTGGTATCGAAACAAAGACAGTAATGAAAGCAGCAATACACACATCACAATCCGTTTGGGATAACTGTCAACCCTCATTAACATATGTTTTTCTTTCTATATGCAGACTGAACTAAATACATCTGTATATTTACCCAAAGACCAGGACCCTGGGAACTGGTCGTTTCCACTTTGAACACAAAAAATAACACATGCATTTTAACTCAAACATAAACAAATTTGAATACCCAATCATCTTAGAATTACAAATCTTGATAATTGTTTATTTTATTTATTTAACCTTTATTTAACTAGGCAAGTCATAACTCCATAAGGAAATAATGGTACCTCATTAAGTGATGGTAGAATAGAGACGGGTGTTTCTCATTCATTTTGTAATTAAATCCCACATGTCCCCTTCATTGATCAAACACCGCTATGTAAAATGTTCCTGTCCCGCTGCTCTCTAGAGGATTGGTTGTTGCTCTCTAGAGGATTGGTTGCTGCTCTCTAGAGGATTGGTTGTTGCTCTCTAGAGGATTGGTTGTTGCTCTCTAGAGGATTGGTTGTTGCTCTCTAGAGGATTGGTTGCTGCTCTCTAGAGGATTGGTTGTTGCTCTCTAGAGGATTGGTTGTTGCTCTCTAGAGGATTGGTTGTTGCTCTCTAGAGGATTGGTTGTTGCTCTCTAGAGGATTGGTTGTTGCTCTCTAGAGGATTGGTTGCTGCTCTCTAGAGGATTGGTTGTTGCTCTCTAGAGGATTGGTTGTTGCTCTCTAGAGGATTGGTTGTTGCTCTCTAGAGGATTGGTTGTTGCTCTCTAGAGGATTGGTTGTTGCTCTCTAGAGGATTGGTTGTTGCTCTCTAGAGGATTGGTTGTTGCTCTCTAGAGGATTGGTTGCTGCTCTCTAGAGGATTGGTTGTTGCTCTCTAGAGGATTGGTTGTTGCTCTCTAGAGGATTGGTTGTTGCTCTCTAGAGGATTGGTTGTTGCTCTCTAGAGGATTGGTTGTTGCTCTTTTGAAAAATATGCAAACGCTCGTATAGTGTCATTTCCTCCGACTGCAGCAGGTTTCATTCCTACTTTACACTCATTCTTCCAATGTCCGATAGCTCCCTGTTTATAGATGTGGGACAGTCTGCCTACGCTTAAGTATTTTTTTTGCTACTCAAAACACCAGTCTGAACGTCAACATTGAGTTCCTCTGTCCAGTGTCTGTGTTCTTTTGCACATCTTAATCTTTTATTTTCTTTGGCCAGTCTGAGATTTGGCTTTTTCTTTGCAACTCTGCCTAGAAGGCCAGCATCCCGGAGTCGCCTCTTCACTGCTGACGGTGAGACTGGACAGAGTAACTCTGTCTAGAAGGCCAGCATCCCGATATCTCCTCTTCACTGTTGACGTTGAGACTGGTGTTTTGCGGGTACTATTTAATGGAGCTGCCAGTTGAGGACTTGTGAGGCGTCTGTTTCTTAAACCACACACACTAATGTACTTGTCCTCTTGCTCAGTTGTGCACCGGGGCCTCCAACTCCTCTTTCTATTCTGGTTAGAGCCAGTTTGCGTTGTTCTGTGACGGGAGTAGTACACAGCGTTGTACGAGATCTTAAGTTTCTTGGCAATTTCTCGCATGGAATAGCTTTAATTTCTCAGAAACAAGAATAGACTGACGAGTTTCAGAAGAAATTACAATTTTGAGCCTGTAATTGAACCCACAAATGTTGATGCTCCAGATACTCAACTACTTTAAAGAAGGCCAGTTTTATTGCTTTTTTTAAAATCAGTTCAATAGTTTTCAGCTGTGCTAACATAATTGCAAAAGGGTATTCTAATGATCAATTCGCCTTTTTTAAAATTATAAACCTGCATTGGCTAACACAACGTGCCATTGGAACACAGGAGTGATGGTTCCTGACAACGAGCCTAATTTAGATATTCCATTAATAATCAGCCGTTTCCAGCAACAATAGTCATTTACAACATCAACAGTGTCTGCACTGTATTTCCGATCAGTTTGATGTTATTTTAAATGGACAAAAAATGTGCTTTTTAAAAAAAAAACAAGGATGTTTTTAAGTGACCCCGATGTTTTGAACGGTTAGAATGTTTTACTGATCGGCCCGCAGGCCGTCAGTTACCCATCTCTGCTTTAGCAAGTCACTGATCAAAGGATTTTCTCCTCCCTTCTTTCCAGCTCATAAATGAACTGCCGATGAAACTGGACATCGTGGCCATCCTCAACAAAGCTGAAGCTATATGCCTGCAGCTGAAGAGTTGTAAGGTATGTAATCCCAAGATAGGACATCTATCTGTCTTCAGAACGTTTGTGCTTCCAGTATATTCTGAAATACAATGCATGGAATTTGAGAAGCTCAGCCATCCGGCTCGAAGGACCAATGCATGGGTTTTGAGAAGCTCAGCCATCCGGCTCGAAGGACCAATGCATGGGTTTTGAGAAGCTCAGCCATCCGGCTCGAAGGACCAATGCATGGGTTTTGAGAAGCTCAGCCATCCGGCTCGAAGGACCAATGCATGGGTTTTGAGAAGCTCAGCCATCCGGCTCGAAGGACCAATGCATGGGTTTTGAGAAGCTCAGCCATCCGGCTCGAAGGACCATGGTAAATAATGGAGGGTTTGCCGAGTGTTGGAAAGGGAAAGGAAGTGGGATACAATTGGTTTGTGCAGTTTCCAGTCGTAGGGTGTGAAGGGGGTTTTCAACACAACCCTCGTTAACTTGTTTGTTTAGTCCGACAATATCTTCATAGAATTTACCCAACAGTGGTAGAAACACACAGGGGGTATGAATGAATGCAGTTGAATCTAACCCTCATTCAAAAAAACCTGTCTGTGACCAATATGTTTTTCATATTTATTTAGATTTATTTTATTAAAAAATTAGAAAACTGTGTAGGATTTCCTCAACTTGGTGGTATAACTATATACACAAGGTGTATGAAATAAATGCAGTTGAAACTAAACCTCATTAAAACTGTGTCTGTGACAGACGTTATTAATAGTTTCCTCTGATGAGGTCCTTGTAGGATGTGTCCCAACTCCGTGGCAGAACATTAGATACCTTCAGAATGTTTGTTCCTGTATTCTGAAACACTTACTGAACTTGCTACTCTGTTTTTTTCAAATGTCTTTTTACTGTTGTTTTATTTCTTTACTTACACACACACACACACACACACACACACACACACACACACACACCTTTTTTCCCGCACCATTGGTTAGAGTAAGCATTTCACTGTAAGGTCTACTACACCTGTTGTATTCGGCGCACGTGACAAATAAACTTTGATTTGATTCGATTGTACCTATATTCATAGCTAACACTCTTTGGTTCCAACCAGATCGTTAACCTGATGTTTATTATCTGTGTAGGATTTGCCCAACTCCGTGGTTGAGATGCTTGGATTCATCAACGGCACAGACACGGAGTCATCATCCCAGTCAGAGGACACTGAGAGAACGGACAGACCAGACTCTCCCGAACCTTCTACACCGCCAGACAACCAGCAGGACTTAAGTCTCTGTGTTCAACCCCAGCGGCAACAACGGACACTTACGGGACGCAGCGCGTGACGTTTACAAATTAGCTTACATATCGTAGCCAGCCTGGCTAACAGTGGTCGCTCGTCCAGTGAGAGATTTGGTTCTGGTGGCTGAGACGAGGCTCACAGCCTAGTGAAAAAAGGTGGATTGCCTCTCTCCCACCTCAATTTTTTGTAATGATTCTCTGTCTGTTAATCATCTAATTTGTCTTGTTCGAGGGTGGTCTTTGAGTTTTTAGGATATTGTTCCTTATTGCCCCTGACTCCAAGGTATTTAGTGTTCAACAGATTGCTCCTTATTGCCCCTGACTCCTAGGTATTTAGTGTTCAGCAGATTGTTCCTTATTGCCCCTGACTCCAATGTATTTAGTGTTCAACAGATTGCTCCTTATTGCCCCTGACTCCTAGGTATTTAGTGTTCAGCAGATTGTTCCTTATTGCCCCTGACTCCAAGGTATTTAGTGTTCAACAGATTGCTCCTTATTGCCCCTGACTCCTAGGTATTTAGTGTTCAGCAGATTGTTCCTTATTGCCCCTGACTCCTAGGTATTTAGTGTTCAGCAGATTGTTCCTTATTGCCCCTGACTCCAAGGTATTTAGTGTTCAGCAGATTGTTCCTTATTGCCCCTGACTCCAAGGTATTTAGTGTTCAGCAGATTGTTCCTTATTGCCCCTGACTCCAAGGTATTTAGTGTTCAGCAGATTGTTCCTTATTGCCCCTGACTATAAGGTATTTAGTGTTCAGCAGATTGTTCCTTATTGCCCCTGACTATAAGGTATTTAGTGTTCAGCAGATTGCTCCTTATTGCCCCTGACTCCAAGGTATTTAGTGTTCAGCAGATTGCTCCTTATTGCCCCTGACTCCAAGGTATTTAGTGTTCAGCAGATTGCTCCTTATTGCCCCTGACTATAAGGTATTTAGTGTTCAGCAGATTGTTCCTTATTGCCCCTGACTATAAGGTATTTAGTGTTCAGCAGATTTCTCCTTATTGCCCCTGACTATAAGGTATTTAGTGTTCAGCAGATTGTTCCTTATTACCTTGACTTGACTTGTTAATCGCTCCTGAATCGTGTGAATAGTCAAATGTAATGCTGAAGTAGTTGACATTTAAATAGAGGTGGAAGGGCTGAGGAATGGATAAGGTTTTATATAAACGGGGCTTATTATATCTCACCGTAGTATTCAGCTAATAGGAGCCCTACTGTAGGTGTAATTCAATTACAACTATTTCATGAAGATGTGGTGTTATTATCTCAAGGCAAGGCCACTCTCCTCTACCAAATGAAAAGGATTTTCTGCCCTGCAGCCTATTGACATGGATTTTCCACAGTGTACAAAACATTAAGAACACCTGATCTTTACATGACATAGACTGACCAGGTGAATCCATGACATAGACTGACCAGGTGAATCCATAACATAGACTGACCAGGTGAATCCATGACATAGACTGACCAGGTGAATGCATGACATAGACTGACCAGGTGAATCCATGACATAGACTGACCAGGTGAATCCATAACATAGACTGACCAGGTGAATCCATGACATAGACCGACCAGGTGAATCCATGACATAGACCGACCAGGTGAATCCATGACATAGACCGACCAGGTGAATCCATGACATAGACCGACCAGGTGAATCCATGACATAGACCGACCAGGTGAATCCATGACATAGACTGACTGACCAGGTGAATCCATGACATAGACTGACCAGGTGAATCCATGACATAGACTGACCAGGTGAATCCATGACATAGACTGACCAGGTGAATCCATGACATAGACTGACCAGGTGAATCAATGACGTAGACTGACCAGGTGAATGCATGACATAGACTGACCAGGTGAATCCATGACGTAGACTGACCAGGTGAATGCATGACATAGACTGACCAGGTGAATCCATGACATAGACTGACCAGGTGAATCCAGGTGAAAGAAGATAAGATCCCTTATTGAGGTCACTTGTTAAATCCTCTTCAATCAGTGTAGATGAAGGTGGAGGTGACAGGTTAAAGAAGGAGGGTTAATCCTTGAGACATGGATTGTGTGCCATTCCGATGGTGAAGGGTCAAGACAAAATATTTAAGTGCCTTAGAACGGGGTATGGTAGTAGGCGCCAGCCGCACCAGTTTAAGTGTGTGAAGAGTTGCAACGCTGCTGGATTTTTCAACAGTTTCCGTGCGTGTGTATTAACAATGGTCCACCATCCAAAGGACATCCAGCCAACTTGACACAACTGTGGGAAACATTGGAGTCAACATCGGCCACTATCCCTGCGGAACGCTTTCAACACCTTGTAGAGTCCACGTCCTGACGAATTGAGGCTGTTCTGAGGGCGAAAGGGGATACAACTCAATATTAAGAAAGTGTTCCTAATGTTATGTCCACTCAGTGGTTTTCTATGCCGCTGCCTTTACTGACATCTGATTTGGTAAGACTGAAAGAGACATGATTTATATTGAAAAAATTTAATTTTGTTTCTGAATCCATATTGTTAATCGTACTAGAATGTGTGGGTTGGCATGGCGATAATGTATGTACAAGTAGTTAGATGTCTGTTTCTCTGGACTGAAGGTTCCCAGAAGTTGCTTCCACAAACACCCAACCTTACAGCAACGTTTGTTTTTTTAAATGATGTAGAGTTCATGCCTAGCCAACCATGAGGCCTTTGTCAACATATACAGACAGACTTACTTCCCGTGTACTCGTTTATATAATCTGTTAGCTTCACCGCCTCCCAAAACGCAGAGAATAAGGTTCTTGGTGTGTTGAACATCGACACTGTGGGGAAGATTGTAAAGGAGTTGATGTGGTCATTGATTATGTTGCATGATGAAAGTCTCAGCCTTCAAGTGATTTATCAGAAACAGTAATGCTGGAAGACTGTTCGTACCTGAATCTTTCTGTGTACAGATTTGTCTATTGCAGCAGTTTGTACTGTGTATATATATATTTGATACCGTCTTTGACAACCAATTATGTTTTGAAATCTTTTAAAGAACCTGAATTTCATGACTCCTCTTTGTATTGCTTAATGTGGTAGGAGTATCAGTGTCCATCTCCCCTCTGTTCAGGTGTCTCTCCCAGTGCTGACAGCCGTCTATGGGAGGATCTCAATGGCCTTTCCTTGATTTCTAGCAGCCTCGCTTCCTTCTCAACACGCATTGGATGAAATGGTCAGATGGGGAGGGAACTCTTACCTTCTCATCCAATGGGTTTTAAGAAGGATCAAGAATCAAGGAAAAGCAATTGATGTCTCAACTTACGTGGCCAGTCTGTTCACAGTTCCACATATCCTGTGGCTAGAAATATAACTAAATGAACCATAATGTCCCTTATTTTTGTTCCCTATTTTACACTGACACAAATGGACTATTATATACCTTTTTGTTTTGTTTTCCAATACAATGAATGTTGCTCTTTCAAACGCTTGATGTAACAGTGAGACAACGGGACACTTTTTCAGGTTAGTTATTTACCGATGCGACAATGAATCTGTTGGCTCTCAGCTGATGTGCTGTTCTCTCCGGTCTCTCTTGTTGTTGTGAGAGATTTGGAATTCGTTCCTAGAAATAGAGTCCGTTTCCCAAATGGCACACTATTCCCTACGTAGTGCACTACTTAGCCTAGGGCTCTGGTCAAAAGTAGTGCACTATATAGTGAATAGGGTGCCAGTCAGTGTCTGAGAATCAGCATCTGAATAGGACCGTCTGAATGAAACGGTATCGCTGGTCTGTTCAGAGCGTTTGTAGCAAAAAAAAACAGTGTGAGGATTTTCATATCCTTGTCCCATAGGAAATGACCTCAAGTTGCTATGTCACTTTCTAGGCTACAGCCTGAGGCCCCTAACTCTGCATGCATGTCCTGCTGTCACACAGAAAGGGGAGTAAAACCAAAATACAAGGATTCTGTTGGCCTCGACTTGAAGAATAAAATGAGATCAGATATCAAAAACTTTTCTAGCATAGACTTTACATAAATAACCCAGAGAAAATGAAGTTGTTCTTTGAGATGAGAGCTATAGGTGCTATCGTGGTTTTGTAACAAACTACTTGTGAGTTATGGATGCATGGTGCTGGTGGATTGGCTGCGCGTGTTTGAAAGCCTGCAAATTGTGGGGGTAAAAAATAGCACTTTACAAAATAAATAAAACTTCACACATCTTGAGACCAGCAGATGGCTCATAGCAAGTGCCAGTATTAATATAGCTAAGACTGCCAGCTGTTGTAAGCCGTCTGAAACAACGCATAGCTGAACACTGCAGCTCAATCAGGTAAGAACGCTGAATATCCGTCCAGTAGCAGCTCACTTCGTTGACCGTCTCATCTCCTCCCTCAAATACACAGGCGTGGAGCATGTTGCTCTACCAAGGAGAGGAGGTAACATGGAGATCCTACTTACGACAGAGGGAGGCCTATCGGATATCCTGTCTAAAAACATGGACCCCTAGTGGTCTGAATATTGACTTAGATCTCAGACCCTTCTTATGAACAATATATATTTTTTTATGAACAAGTATTTTAAAAATCTGTAAATTCTTTCCACAGGTTATCATCGTCCACCCAATATGTTCCCCCCCTGTTGATGATGCTTATTAGGCATTAGGGTTGAACCAAAAGATTATTGGAAACAATTATGTGTATGTGGAATTAAATTAAACGATGTATGTTGATGCTAATATTTCTGTACAACATCTAATTATGTTTCCATGTGATAACAGTAGCCTAATATATTCAATATGCTGTAAACTATTGTTGTTTTTTAAAAACAGTTTCACTCAATTCATTCTAATTAACCTAATAGTGATGACACGCTCCTCACTGTTGTCATTGGTTGCTCTAACAGTTATGACACGCCCCTCACTGTTGTCATTGGTTGCTGTAATACTAATGACATACCCCTCACTGTTGTCATTGGTTGCTCTAATACTAATGACATTTTTTGGTTACTACATGATTCCATATGTGTTACTTCATAGTTTTGATGTCTTCACTATTATTCTAAAATGTAGAAAATAGTAAAAAATTAAGAAAACCCCTTCAATGAGTAGGTGTGTCCAAATGTTTGACTGGTGCTATATATATATATATATGTATATGAGTGGGAGACTATTTTAATAACCGGTAAGTCATGGTATGACAATCATATATTATTGGTGTTTTGAGTCCTCTGACAATTCCAGGAAAAGCTTGTGTATTCATGAGGCTGTAGGTGAGCAGATGGCTGTGTCATGTCTGTCCAGGTGAGCTCCCTCAGCACACCAGTAGCTCCAACATGTTAACTGATTGGCAGATCATTTGACTGGAGAGTTCTCTTCCTAGCTTTTTATAAGTGAGTTGTGCTTGCATCCCAAGTGGCACCCTATTCCCTATATAGTGCACTACTTTTGACCAGAGTTTGCACCCTATGTAGTGCACTACTTTTGACCAGAGTGCTATGGGAATAGGGTGCCATTTCAGAAGCAGACAGTGACTAACACACCTGTAAATACCACATGTATGGTTGATAGGAAGTGTGACTTCAGACTCAGAGAAGCTAAGCCAGTCCTTATCTCTCCCCTCCAGACCGATGGGGGGGTCTTCAGGAGGTAGCAAGGAAGGGAACAGTGCACTGAGCTGGGGTATTAGGCTCTGCATCGCCCCCCCTGGGAGCAACAGACTATGGAGAGTCTGAGACGGATGCTTCAGTGAGAAAGCACTGAGGCACCTTGCCTTTCCAAACTTTTAGAATCCCAGGCCAACTCAGCTTTTAACTTGTCATTCTCTTCTAAATGTGCACCAGTCTGGTTTTAGACCTGGGGCCGTATGTACAGTGCATTCAGAAAGTATTCAGACACCTTGACTTTTTCCACATTTTGTTACGTTACAGACTTATTCTGAAATGGATTTACAGTGCCTTGCGAAAGTATTCGGCCCCCTTGAACTTTGCGACCTTTTGCCACATTTCAGGCTTCAAACATAAAGATATAAAACTGTATTTTTTTGTGAAGAATTAACAACAAGTGGGACACAATCATGAAGTGGAAAGACATTTATTGGATATTTCAAACTTTTTTAACAAATCAAAAACTGAAAAATTGGGCGTGCAAAATTATTCAGCCCCCGTAAGTTAATACTTTGTAGAGCCACCTTTTGCTGCGATTACAGCTGTAAGTCGCTTGGGGTATGTCTCTATCAGTTTTGCACATCGAGAGACTGACATTTTTTCACATTCCTCCTTGCAAAACAGCTCGAGCTCAGTGAGGTTGGATGGAGAGCATTTGTGAACAGCAGTTTTCAGTTCTTTCCGCAGATTCTCGATTGGATTCAGGTCTGGACTTTGACTTGGCCATTCTAACACCTGGATATGTTTATTTTTGAACCATTCCATTGTAGATTTTGCTTTATGTTTTGGATCATTGTCTTGTTGGAAGACAAATCTCCGTCCCAGTCTCAGGTCTTTGCAGACTCCATCAGGTTTTCTTCCAGAATGGTCCTGTATTTGGCTCCATCCATCTTCCCATCAATTTTATCCACCTTCCCTGTCCCTGCTGAAGAAAAGCAGGCCCAAACCATGATGCTGCCACCACCATGTTTGACAGTGGGGATGGTGTGTTCAGTGTGATGAGCTGTGTTGCTTTTACGCCAAACATAACGTTTTGCATTGTTGCCAAAAAGTTCAATTTTGGTTTCATCTGACCAGAGCACCTTCTTCCACATGTTTGGTGTGTCTCCCAGGTGGCTTGTGGCAAACTTTAAACAACACTTTTTATGGATATCTTTAAGAAATGGCTTTCTTCTTGTCACTCTTCCATAAAGGCCAGATTTGTGCAATATACGACTGATTGTTGTCCTATGGACAGAGTCTCCCACCTCAGCTGTAGATCTCTGCAGTTCATCCAGAGTGATCATGGGCCTCTTGGCTGCATCTCTGATCAGTCTTCTCCTTGTATGAGCTGAAAGTTTAGAGGGACGGCCAGGTCTTGGTAGATTTGCAGTGGTCTGATACTCCTTCCATTTCAATATTATCGCTTGTACAGTGCTCCTTGGGATGTTTAAAGCTTGGGAAATCTTTTTGTATCCAAATCCGGCTTTAAACTTCTTCACAACAGTATCTCGGACCTGCCTGGTGTGTTCCTTGTTCTTCATGATGCTCTCTGCGCTTTTAACGGACCTCTGAGACTATCACAGTGCAGGTGCATTTATACGAAGACTTGATTACACACAGGTGGATTGTATTTATCGTCATTAGTCATTTAGGTCAACATTGGATCATTTAGAGATCCTCACTGAACTTCTGGAGAGAGTTTGCTGCACAGAAAGTAAAGGGGCTGAATAATTTTGCACGCCCAATTTTTCAGTTTTTGATTTGTTAAAAAAGTTTGAAATATCCAATAAATGTCGTTCCACTTCATGATTGTGTCCCACTTGTTGTTGATTCTTCACAAAAAATACAGTTTTATATCTTTATGTTTGAAGCCTGAAATGTGGCAAAAGGTCGCAAAGTTCAAGGGGGCCGAATACTTTCGCAAGGCACTGTAAATCATTTTTCACCTCATCAATCTACACACAAAACCCCATAATGACATCACAATACCCCATAACGACATCACAATACCCCATAACGACATCACAATACCCCATAACGACATCACAATACCCCATAATAAAAGTCCCAAAATGGGTTTGGTATTCACACACTTTACTCAGTACTTTGTTGAAGCACCTTTGGCAGTGATTACACCCTTGAGTTTTCTTGGGTATGATGCTACAAGCTTGGCACACCTGTATTTGGGGAGTTTCTCCCATTCTTCTCTGCAGATCCTCTCAAGCTCTGTCAGGTTAGATGGGGAGCGTCGCTGCGCAGCTATTATCAGTGTCGTGTCTTTGGCTATGTCGAATTAAGTGAAATGACATGCTATTCTATAAAATAATTTCTCTGTAATTAATATTACCTGATTAAGCTAATCAGGTTAATGTAATTAGCTAGAAAGTCGGGGCACCACAAAATAATATTTATAGAGCTGTTATCTTCCGAATAAACTCTTAAAGACCTAGTAATATTTTACATCAATAGCAGTCAATATTTAATCGTCACCTTATTTAGTCTCATCTGAAAGTGGTAAATTATTGGTTATCTTCATCAACCCTGGCTAAGAAGTTTAATCAGCAATGCAAAATTTGGTTTAATTATGTATTTACTAAATACCTAAATAATCACACAGAATTACATCTACACAGAATGGCTCATACATTGATTACAAATGATGTCATAAAGGAAAACGTCCCTAGCGGACGGAACAGATATGACAGCTTGTTATCACAAAAGAAAAGGGGCTGGGTTTGAGTGAAAGAGCGGGAAGACTGAGGGACAAAGGGAGAAGCTGTGCTATCATAAATACAGTATCTTATGCATTCTAAATTACCAACCATTTGAAAAAGGAAAATGCAATAAATATTCACTCTGAGCTGCGCTTTTGTAGATTGGTCATAGATAGTATGCAGGGTTGTCCTTTGAAGAATGTCTGGTGGTAGAAAGGATACTAGGTAATACCGTCGTCGTGTAGTAGAAGAGACACTCTGTCCGTCCTCTCCTAGCCCACGTCTACAGTTGCTGCGCTAACGCAAAGGCTAGGAGGTATCACTTCTTTAGTGAACAAGAGTTGCTGTACTTAAAACTTGTTTGGAATAGGGGGCAGTATTTTGACATCCGGATGAAAAGCGTGCCCAAAGTAAACTGCCTGTCACTCAGGCCCAGAAGCTAGGATATGCATATAATTGGTATATTTGGATAGAGAACGCTCTAAAGTTTCTAAAACTGTAAAAAAAAAAATCTGTGAGTATAACAGAACTGATATGGCAGGCAAAACCCAGAGGACAAACCATCCAAAAACAAATGTTTTCAGCCTACCACTGTTTTCAATGGCTGTCACTTTTATTATAAGGTGAAGTCCTCCCAGATTGCAGTTCCTAGGGCTTCCACTAGATGTCAACAGTCTTTAGAAAGAGTTTCAAGCTAGGTTTTGGAAATTGTAGTTTTTCTAGGTGGCTCCCATTTTGGCGCGTGAATGAGAGCGCGTTCTTTGGTATTTTTCTCCGGTAAAGACAATAATTCTCCGTCTTAAATTTTATAGTTTATTTAGTTATTAGGGTACCTAAGGTTTGATTATAAACGTTGTTTGACTTTTTTGGAAAAGTTTATTAGTAACGTTTGGGATTCATTTTGTGTGCATTTTGATGGAGGGAAACTGGGTGGATTATTGACTGAGTTTTTATGGATACAAAGAAGGCCATTATCGAACAAAAGGACCATTTGTGATGTAACTGGGACCTTTTGGAGTGCCAACAGAAGAAGATCATCATAGGTAAGGCATTTATTATATCGCTATTTCTGACTTTCGTCTCGCACCTGCCTGGTTGAAATATGTTTTTCATGGTTTTGTATGCAGGGCGCTGTCCTCAGATAATCGCATTGTGCTTTTGCCGTAAAGCCTTTTTTAAACCTGCGGCTGGATTAATTAACAAGAAGTTCCGCTTTATTTTGATGTATTGGGGTCTCCCGGGTGGCGCAGTGGTTAAGGGCATTGTACTGCAGCGTGCCATCAGAGACTCTGGGTTCGCGCCCAGGCTCTGTCGTAACCGGCCGGGAGGTCCGTGGGGCGACGCACATTGTCCGGGTTAGGGAGGGCTTGGCCGGTAGGGATATCTTTGTCTCATCGTGCACCAGCGACTCCTGTGGCGGGCCGAGCGCAGTGCGCGCTAACCAAGGTTGCCAGGTGCACGGTGTTTCCTCCTTCCTCCACATACTTTCTGAATGCCCTGTATCAACGGATATGAATACTTTCTGAATGCCCTGTATCAACGGATATGAATACTTTCTGAATGCCCTGTATCAACAGATATGAATACTTTCTGAATGCCCTGTATCAAGCGAAGAGAAGGAGTGCTGATCTAGGACCTGGTTTTCCCTGTCCATGCAATCTTCCAGGCTGGCTTCCAGGTTGAGAAGCATTGCGGCTTGGTTGGGTTGTGTATCGGAGGACTCATGACTTTCAATCTTCGTCTCTCCCGAGCCCGTACGGGAGTTGTAGCGATGAGACAAGATAGTAGCTACTAAACAATTGGATACCACGAAATTGGGGAGAAAAAAGGAGGTGTCCTTGGGAACCTTCAATACTACAGACATTTTGACAGATCTGTGCATCGACAGATCTGAGTTCAGAGTTCTACGGACAATTCCTTTGACCTCATGGCTTGGTTTTTGCTCTGACATGCATTGTGGGACCTTATATAGACAGCCTTTCCAAATTATGTCCAACTCATAAAAATCACCACAGGTTGACTCCAATCAAGTTGTTAAAACGTATCAAGGATGAATCAATGGAAACAGAATGCACCTGAGCTCAATTTCGAGGCTCATAGTGAAGGGTCTGAATACTAATGTAAATAAGTTATTTCAGTTCATTTGTAGTACATTTAAAAAATATATGTAAAAACCTGTTTTTGCTTTGTTATTATGGGGTATTGTGATGTCATTATGGGGTATTGTGATGTCATTATGGGGTATTGTGATGTCATTATGGGGTATTGTGATGTCATTATGGGGTATTGTGATGTCATTATGGGGTATTGTGATGTCATTATGGGGTATTGTGTGTAGACTGATGAGGAAAAAAACGATTTACTTATTTTTAGAACAAGGCTGTAACGTAACAAAATGTGGAAGAAGTCAACGGATATGAATACTTTCTGAATGCCCTGTATCAACGAATATGAATACTTTACGAATGCCCTGTATCAACGGATATGAATACTTTCTGAATAACCCTGCATCAACGGATATGAATACTTTCTGAATGCCCTGTATCAACGGATATGAATACTTTCTGAATGCCCTGTATCAACGGATATGAATACTTTACGAATGCCCTGTATCAACGGATATGAATACTTTCTGAATGCCCTGTATCAACGGATATGAATACTTTCTGAATAACCCTGCATCAACGGATATGAATACTTTCTGAATGCCCTGTATCAACGGATATGAATACTTTCTGAATGCCCTGTATCAACGGATATGCATACTTTCTGAATGCCCTGTATCAACAGATATGAATACTTTCTGAATGCCCTGTATCAAGCGTCTTAGAGAAGGAGTGCTGATCTAGGACCTGGTTTTCCCTGTCCATGCAATCTTATTCATTATGATAAATCCTGATCCTAAATCAGTACTTCTGCTCTGAGATGCTTGATACATACAGTACCTACAGAAAGTATTCACGCAGCCTGAATATAAAATTGATTCAATTGAGATGTCTTGTTACTGTCCTAAACACAATACCCCATAATGTCAAAGTGGAATTATGTTTTTAGACATTTTTACAAATTAATTAAAAATGAAAAGCTGAAATGTCCTGAGTCAATAACTATTCAACCCCTTTGTTATGGCAAGCCTAACTAAGTTCAGGAGTAAAAATTTGCTTAACAAGTCACATGGACTCACTCTGTGCGGATAATAATAGTGTTTCATTTGTTTTTTTTGAATGACTACCTGATCTCTGTACCCCCCACACAACTATCTATCTGTAAGGTCCTTCAGTCAAGCAGTGAATTTCAAACACAGATTCAACCTCAAATACCTGGGAGGTTATTCAATGCCTTGCAACAAACGCCACCTGTTATTATCCCTTTGAGCCTGGTGAAGTTATTAATTACACTTTGGATGGTGTGTCAATACACCCAGTCACTACAAAGATGCAGGCGCCCTTCCTAACTTAGTTGCCAGAGAGGAAGGAAACAGCACAGGGATTTCACCTTGAAAACAGTTAGAGTTTAATGGCTGTTATAGGAGGAGACTGAGGATGGATCAACAACATTGTAGTTACTCCACAATACCGACCTAAATGACAGAGGGAAAAAAAACAAAGCCTGTAAAACTGCAAAAAATGTGGCAAAGCAAATAGCTTTGTCTTGAATACAAAGTGCAGTGTTTGGAGCAAATACAACACATTACTGAGTATCACTCTCCATATTTTCAAGCATAGTGGTGGCCGTATCATTTTAAGGGTATTCTTGTAATCGTTAAGGACCTGGGAGTGTTTCAGGATTAAAAAAAAAGAAATGGAATGGACCGAAGCACAGGCAGAATCCTTGAGGAATACCTGGTTCATTCGGCTCTCTGATTCAGAGGGTTAAATGCGGATGACACATTTCAGTTGAAGGCATTCAGTTGTACAACTGACTTACCCCTTTTCTCTTGCCACCAGACACTGGAAGATGAATTCATCTTTCAGCAGGACGATAACCTAAACCGCAAGGCCAAATCTACACTGGAGCTGCTTACCAAGAGGACAGTGAATGTTCCTGAGTGGTTGAGTTACACGTTTGACTTGAATCTACTTGACAATCTATGTCAAGACCTGAAAATGGTTGTCTAGCAATGATCAACAACCAATTTAACAGAGTTTGATAAAAAACAAATTGAAGAATAATGGGCAAATATTGCACAATTCAAGTTTGGAAAGCTCTGAGACTTACCCAGAAAGACTTCCAGCTGTAATTACTGCCAAAGGTGCTTCTACAAAGTATTGACTCAGGGGTCTGAATACTTACAGTACCAGTCAAAAGTTTGGACACCCCTACTCATTCAAGGGTTTTCTTTATTTTTTACTCTTTGCAAAATCTATGCATGTTTTTGCTTTGTCATTATGGGGTATTGCTTGTAGATGGGTGCGAAAAAAATCGATGCAATTAATTTTGAGGCTGTAACAACACTGTGGAATAAGTCAAGGGGTATGAATGCTTTCTGAAGGCACTGTAGCAACATTTCAGCTGCTACGCTTGTTCTTGATGATGTGTTAAGTTGTTTATATGGTACAAACCATTGTGCTGCCTTATTTATAGACTTTTCCAAGGCCACTGTTGACTATTACTCATTAAAAGGCTGACTGAAATAGGCCTGAATGAAATAGGCCTGGGTGAAATAGGCCTGGATGAAATAGACCTGGATGAAATAGACCTGGATGAAATAGGCCTGGATGAAATAGGCCTGACTGAAATAGGCCTGGATGAAATAGGCCTGGATGAAATAGGCCTGGCAGGGGTTTGAGAATTATGTCAGACAGGACACAATGTGTGATTTTTTGATTGTGTCAAGTCTAGTTTCCTGGATATTACAACATGTGTACTGCAGGGGTCAGTATTGGGACCTGTTCTCTTTGCCTATTAATATAAATACTATGGGTCTGTCTGTTAACGTGTAATGTTTATCTGTATGCAGACTAGACTGTTACTTATGCCGTTGCCCCAATTGTTGAACAGGCTATGTTAGATCTTCAATCTGACCTTGTTACCTAACAGAAAGCCCTGGTTGGTAGATCTTCAATCTGACCTTGTTACCTAACAGAAAGCCCTGGTTGGTAGATCTTCAATCGGACCTTGTTACCTAACAGAAAGCCCTGGTTGGTAGATCTTCAATCTGACCTTGTTACCTAACAGAAAGCCCTGGTTGGTAGATCTTCAATCGGACCTTGTTACCTAACAGAAAGCCCTGGTTGTTAGATCTTCAATCTGACCTTGTTACCTAACAGAAAGCCCTGGTTGGTAGATCTTCAATCTGACCTTGTTACCTAACAGAAAGCCCTGGTTGTTAGATCTTCAATCTGACCTTGTTACCTAACAGAAAGCCCTGGTTGTTAGATCTTCAATCTGACCTTGTTACCTAACAGAAAGCCCTGGTTGTTAGATCTTCAATCTGACCTTGTTACCTAACAGAAAGCCCTGGTTGGTAGATCTTCAATCTGACCTTGTTACCTAACAGAAAGCCCTGGTTGTTAGATCTTCAATCTGACCTTGTTACCTAACAGAAAGCCCTGGTTGTTAGATCTTCAATCTGACCTGGTTACCTAACAGAAATCCCTGGTTGGAAGATTTTCAATCTGACCTGGTTACCTAACAGAAAGCCCTGGTTGTTAGATCTTCAATCTGACCTTGTTACCTAACAGAAAGCCCTGGTTGTTAGATCTTCAATCTGACCATGTTACCTAACAGAAATCCCTGGTTGGAAGATCTTCAATCTGACCTTGTTACCTAACAAAAAGCCCTGGTTGTTATATCTTCAATCTGACCTTGTTACCTAACAGAAAGCCCTGGTTGTTATATCTTCAATCTGACCTTGTTACCTAACAGAAAGCCCTGGTTGTTAGATCTTCAATCTGACCTTGTTACCTAACAGAAAGCCCTGGTTGGTAGATCTTCAATCTGACCTTGTTACCTAACAGAAAGCCCTGGTTGCTATAAAACAACTTAATCTATGCTCTGTAATTCTCGCAAAAAAATGTTTCAGATGAACCTCATATTTATTCCTTACATGGTTCTCCCATCGATCTGGTTCACCCCTATAAATATCTGGGCATTTGTATTGACAAAAATGTAATGTTTTAAAAATCTAACGGATCTAGGTAAAAAAGCAAGCATTTAATATGGGCTTATTTATTTTATTATCGATCTTACCTCTTCCTAAATAGCAGAAAGCAGAATGTACAGTAGACTTTCCAGACAGTTCTTGACTATGGTGACACCATTTACCAGATTGTAGCAGCCACTACTCTGAAACCTGTAGATGCTGTCTACCACAGCACCATTTACCAGATTGTAGCAGCCACTACTCTGAAACCTGTAGATGCCGTCTACCACAGCACCATTTACCAGATTGTAGCAGCCACTACTCTTAAACCTGTGGATTCCGTCTACCACCACACCATTTACCAGATTGTAGCAGCCACTACTCTGAAACCTGTGGATGCCGTCTACCACAGCACCATTTACCAGATTGTAGCAGCCACTACTCTGAAACCTGTGGATGCCGTCTACCACAGCACCATTTACCAGATTGTAGCAGCCACTACTCTTAAACCTGTGGATGCCGTCTACCACAGCACCATTTACCAGATTGCAGCAGCCACTACTCTGAAACCTGTGGATGCCGTCTACCACAGCACCATTTACCAGATTGTAGCAGCCACTACTCTGAAACCTGTAGATGCCGTCTACCACAGCACCATTTACCAGATTGTAGCAGCCACTACTCTGAAACCTGTGGATGCCGTCTACCACCACACCATTTACCAGATTGTAGCAGCCACTACTCTGAAACCTGTGGATGCCGTCTACCACAGCACCATTTACCAGATTGTAGCAGCCACTACTCTGAAACCTGTGGATGCCGTCTACCACCACACCATTTACCAGATTGTAGCAGCCACTACTCTGAAACCTGTGGATGACATCTACCACCACACCATTTACCAGATTGTAGCAGCCACTACTCTGAAACCTGTAGATGCCGTCTACCACAGCACCATTTACCAGATTGTAGCAGCCACTACTCTGAAACCTGTGGATGCCGTCTACCACAGCACCATTTACCAGATTGTAGCAGCCACTACTCTGAAACCTGTGGATGCCGTCTACCACAGCACCATTTACCAGATTGTAGCAGCCACTACTCTGAAACCTGTGGATTCCATCTACCACCACACCATTTACCAGATTGTAGCAGCCACTACTCTTAAACCTGTGGATGCCGTCTAACACAGCACCATTTACCAGATTGTAGCAGCCACTACTCTGAAACCTGTGGATGCCGTCTACCACAGCACCATTTACCAGATTGTAGCAGCCACTACTCTGAAACCTGTGGATGACATCTACCACCACACCATTTACCAGATTGTAGCAGCCACTACTCTGAAACCTGTGGATGCCGTCTACCACAGCACCATTTACCAGATTGTAGCAGCCACTACTCTGAAACCTGTGGATGCCGTCTACCACAGCACCATTTACCAGATTGTAGCAGCCACTACTCTGAAACCTGTGGATTCCGTCTACCACAGCACCATTTACCAGATTGTAGCAGCCACTACTCTGAAACCTGTAGATGTCGTCTACCACAGCACCATTTACCAGATTGTAGCAGCCACTACTCTTAAACCTGTGGATGCCGTCTCCCACCACACCATTTACCAGATTGTAGCAGCCACTACTCTTAAACCTGTAGATGCCGTCTACCACAGCACCATTTACCAGATTGTAGCAGCCACTACTCTGAAACCTGTGGATGCCGTCTCCCACCACACCATTTACCAGATTGTAGCAGCCACTACTCTGAAACCTGTGGATGCCGTCTACCACCACACCATTTACCAGATTGTAGCAGCCACTACTCTGAAACCTGTAGATGCCGTCTCCCACCACACCATTTACCAGATTGTAGCAGCCACTACTCTGAAACCTGTGGATGCCGTCTACCACAGCACCATTTACCAGATTGTAGCAGCCACTACTCTGAAACCTGTAGATGCCGTCTCCCACCACACCATTTACCAGATTGTAGCAGCCACTACTCTGAAACCTGTGGATGCCGTCTACCACAGCACCATTTACCAGATTGTAGCAGCCACTACTCTGAAACCTGTGGATGCCGTCTACCACCACATCATTTACCAGATTGTAGCAGCCACTACTCTGAAACCTGTGGATGCCGTCTACCACCACACCATTTACCAGATTGTAGCAGCCACTACTCTGAAACCTGTGGATGCCGTCTACCACCACACCATTTACCAGATTGTAGCAGCCACTACTCTGAAACCTGTAGATGCCGTCTCCCACCACACCATTTACCAGATTGTAGCAGCCACTACTCATAACCTCTTACTTCTACCCCTTCCTTTTTCGAAAATTCTGTTAAAAATCGCGCAACTTTTCAGCGTCCTGCTACTCATGCCAGGAATATAGTATATGCATATGATTAGTATGTGTGGATAGAAAACACTCTGAAGTTTATAAAACTGGTTAAATCACGGCTGTGACTATAACAGATCGTGTGTTTCATTGAAAAACGCAAGAAAAACTGCTCTCTGAAAGCTAAAAATAATTTCCATAAGTCACTTCCACCAGTTATTAAAAGAGAACAGAATTTAATGGCGATCTGCCTGAAATTCATACAAATTCCGCACGATGGCGCCATTGTCCTAATTTTCAATTGAATTAATTGTTGGAAAATCCTTCTATCTGACCTCCAGTTTCCCAGTCTTCACCCGGATGCAGTTGAGGGAGATATTAGAAGCCATTGTTTTTGCAAGTGAAGACCTATTGAAAAGACATCGCCCTGTAATCATTTTGATAGATTATAAACGTTTACTAATACCTAAAGTTGGATTACAAAAGGATTTCGAAGTGTTTTGTGAAAGTTTATCGTCGACTTTTTTAATTTTAATAAATTAAGCAGCATTTAAAAACAATGATTTTTTTCTGAATTACACAGCTTCCATAGAAAGCTATTTTGGGTATATATGGACCGATTTAAACGAAAAAAAGACCCAATAGTGATGTTTATGGGGCATATAGGAGTGCCAAGAAAGAAGCTCGTCAAAGGTAATGAATGTTTTATATTTTATTTCTGCGTTTTGGGTAGCGCCGGCTACCGCAAAATCTGTTGTTTACGTGTCGTGCTGGCATTTTGGGGGGTGCATGCTATCAGATAATAGCTTCTCATGCTTTCGCCGAAAAGCATTTTAAAAATCTGACTTGCTGGCTAGGTTCACAACGAGTGTAGCTTTAATTCAATACCCTGCTTGTGAATTTTTATTCAAAGATTGAGTTGTAACGAGTACATTTAGCATTTAGCGTAGCGCATTTGCATTTCCAGGGGCATACTTGGGACGTCTGCGTGTCAAGTATGCTCAAGAAGTTAAACCTGTGGATGCCGTCTACCACCACACCATTTACCAGATTGTAGCAGCCACTACTCTGAAACCTGTAGATGCCGTCTCCCACCACACCATTTACCAGATTGTAGCAGCCACTACTCTTAAACCTGTGGATGCCTTCTACCACAGCACCATTTACCAGATTGTAGCAGCCACTACTCTTAAACCTGTGGATGCCGTCTACCACAGCACCATTTACCAGATTGTAGCAGCCACTACTCTGAAACCTGTGGATGCCGTCTACCACAGCACCCTTTGTTTTATCACAGGTGACCGTTTTTAAAACTCATCACGACATCCTGTATTAAAAGGTTCAGTTTGTCCTCATTAAAGTCCCATTGGTCACTACATTATTCCATCTTTGTTAACAAAGCTCAACCATACAAGCTCCTGAGTTACCATCTGCATGGCTTGCTGTTTGTGGTTTCAGGCTGGGTTTCTGTACAGCACATTGTGACATCGGCTGATGTAAAAAAAAAAAAAAAAAAGAGCTTCATAAAATACATTTTGATTGATTGACTTTATCTAACTTTGCTGTTAAAATATCAAATCTTGAGGTACCAAACCCCTTCACTAACTCTTGATGTTCCTCGGCTACTGAACTAGGTAAAGCACTTTTAGTTTAAAAGCACCTCGTTACTGGAACAAACTACAAAATAGATTACAATGGAATGTTCTGGTGCTGCTCGGGCAATTTAGAGTATTGATTGGGGAGCTTCTTATTGAGAAATGTAATTGTTTTTCTTGAATATTTGTGTTGTGCTGTATTTTACTGGTTTTACGTTAAAAAAAGGGAGAGGAACAGAGGACTGGCTAACTGCTAAGGCCAATAGGGAACTTCTGAAGGGACAGAGGACTGGCTAACTGCTAAGGCCAATAGAGAACTTCTGAAGAGACAGAGGACTGGCTAACTGCTAAGGCCAATAGGGAACTTCTGAAGAGACAGAGGACTGTCTAACTGCTAAGGCCAATAGGGAACTTCTGAAGGGACAGAGGACTGGCTAACTGCTAAGGCCAATAGGGAACTTCTGAAGGAACAGAGGACTGGCTAACTTCTAAGGCCAATAGGGAACTTCTGAAGGGACAGAGGACTGGCTAACTGCTAAGGCCAATAGAGAACTTCTGAAGGGACAGAGGACTGGCTAACTGCTAAGGCCAATAGAGAACTTCTGAAGGGACAGAGGACTGGCTAACTGCTAAGGCCAATAGGGAACTTCTGAAGGGACAGAGGACTGGCTAACTGCTAAGGCCAATAGGGAACTTCTGAAGGGACAGAGGACTGGCTAACTGCTAAGGCCAATAGAGAACTTCTGAAGAGACAGAGGACTGGCTAACTGCTAAGGCCAATAGAGAACTTCTGAAGGGACAGAGGCCTGGCTAACTGCTAAGGCCAATAGGGAACTTCTGAAGGGACAGAGGACTGGCTAACTGCTAAGGCCAATAGAGAACTTCTGAAGGGACAGAGGACTGGCTAACTGCTAAGGCCAATAGAGAACTTCTGAAGAGACAGAGGACTGGCTAACTGCTAAGGCCAATAGGGAACTTCTGACGGGACAGAGGACTGGCTAACTGCTAAGGCCAATAGGGAACTTCTGAAGGGACAGAGGACTGGCTAACTGCTAAGGCCAATAGAGAACTTCTGAAGGGACAGAGGACTGGCTAACTGCTAAGGCCAATAGAGAACTTCTGAAGGGACAGAGGACTGGCTAACTGCTAAGGCCAATAGAGAACTTCTGAAGGGACAGAGGACTGGCTAACTGCTAAGGCCAATAGGGAACTTCTGAAAAGACAGAGGACTGGCTAACTGCTAAGGCCAATAGGGAACTTCTGAAGGGACAGAGGACTGGCTAACTGCTAAGGCCAATAGGGAACTTCTGAAGGGACAGAGGACTGGCTAACTGCTAAGGCCAATAGAGAACTTCTGACGGGACAGAGGACTGGCTAACTGCTAAGGCCAATAGAGAACTTCTGAAGGGACAGAGGACTGGCTAACTGCTAAGGCCAATAGAGAACTTCTGAAAGGACAGAGGACTGGCTAACTGCTAAGGCCAATAGAGAACTTCTGAAGGGACAGAGGACTGGCTAACTGCTAAAGCCAAAGCCAGAAGAGAGCAGGGACGAAAGCTTACCTCCGTAAAGCTGCTGTCTAGACCAGGTTGAGCTCCTCAATAGATTCCTTATCTCTAGAGGCTGCCAACTACACTCTGTCCCTACTGATCATGTCCCAGGACTATTGTTCCTATCTGTCCAAGGACCACGACAAATATCTGTCCCGAAGGACCACGACAAATATCTGTCCCGAAGGACCATGACAAATATCTGTCCAGAAGGACCATGACAAATATCTGTCCCAAAGGACCATGACAAATATCTGTCCAGAAGGGCCATGACAAATATCTGTCCCGAAGGACCATGAAAAATATCTGTCCAGAAGGACCAGGAAAAATATCTGTCCAGAAGGGCCATGACAAATATCTGTCCAGAAGGGTCATGACAAATATCTGTCCAGAAGGGCCATGACAAATATCTGTCCAGAAGGGCCATGACAAATATCTGTCCAGAAGGACCATGACAAATATCTGTCCCGAAGGACCATGAAAAATATCTGTCCAGAAGGGCCATGACAAATATCTGTCCCGAAGGGCCATGACAAATATCTGTCCCGATGGACCATGACAAATATCTGTCCAGAAGGACCATGAAAAAAATCTGTCCCGATGGACCATGACAAATATCTGTCCAGAAGGGCCATGACAAATATCTGTCCCGATGGACCATGAAAAATATCTGTCCAGAAGGACCATGACAGATATCTGTCCAGAAGGGCCATGACAAATATCTGTCCCGAAGGACCATGAAAAATATCTGTCCAGAAGGACCATGACAGATATCTGTCCAGAAGGACCATGACAAATATCTGTTCCTGAAGGACCATGACAAATATCTGTCCCGAAGGGCCATGACAAATATCTGTCCCGAAGGACCATGACAAATATCTGTCCCGAAGGACCATGACAAATATCTGTCCCAAAGGACCATGACAAATATCTGTCCCGAAGGACCATGAAAAATATCTGTCCAGAAGGACCATGACAAATATCTGTCCCGAAGGACCGTAAAAAATATCTGTCCCGAAGGACCATGACAAATATCTGTCCCAAAGGACCATGACAAATATCTGTCCCGAAGGACCATGAAAAATTTCTGTCCAGAAGGACCATGACAAATATCTGTCCCGAAGGACCGTAAAAAATATCTGTCCCGAAGGACCATAACAAATATCTGTTCCTGAAGGACCGTGAAAAATATCTGTCCCGAAGGACCATGACAAATATCTGTCCCGAAGGACCATGAAAAAGAGCACCACCTTACAGTCAGTGGTCTCAGAAATGAGATGCATCTTTAGTTTGGGACAGAAGCACCTGCTTGATCAGTATGGGTTTAGTTTCATCCAGTACCATACAGTCAGAAAATGGAAAACTAGAAAGCTGTCTCAAACATTTACAGGAGGAGTTCTGCGTTTTCCCCTAGCACTCCTCTCACAACCTGTTAGTGGATGAGAATATTTATAGAGCCCATGTCTGATAGTATTGCCTTAAAGTGCCTGTACTTGGCTGTACGTGTCTGTTAAAATGGCTGTAAAGTGGATGTAGTTGTCTGTTAAAAATGGAGAGTGGCCAGTGTTGTAGTGTTCCGGAATCCTCCATCACTTCCAAAGCATCCTCTGGAGGTTTCTCAAGCTTTTACAAGATGGCTGCCAGTAGCCTACAGGGTGTTAAAGCTGATCTAGCCTGCAGTGTTGTCAGCCTTATCACAGACACGATTCTGTGGCCCTCGCTCTCCCTCTCTATTTCTTTCTTTCGTTCTGCTCTCTTAGAGCAAAGAGTGCCTCTCTGAGCACTGCTTTGGGCAGTTTCCCTGACCTCATTCCAGTTGTATGGCAGCACAAAGAAACAGAACATATCAGGGACTCATAATAGTCATATTGAAGTAACTAATGACCAGGTGTATTGGACCCTTTGTCCAGCATCAAGCCAGATCACACTGATGTCCTGAATTAAATCTGCTGTAGCATTATGAAAAGGGCCGTAGTCTTATGGTCTGTTATTGTTATCATTACAGGTTGGCATGTATGATGTGTGTTGTTGCCCTTGTCTTACCCCTCCTGTTACCCCTCCTCTTACCCCTCCTGTTACCCCTCCTGTTACACCTCCTGTTAACCCTCCTGTTACCCCTCCTGTTACCCCTCCTGTTACCCCTCCTGGCTAAAAGGCAAAGACCAGTTCAGCATCAGTCACCCTCCCCTGGGCTCTCTCTCTCTCTCTCTCTCTCTCTCTCTCTCTCTCTCTCTCTCTCTCTCTGAGATGCCATCTCTCTCTCTCTCTCTCTCTCTCTCTCTGAGATGCCATCTCTCTCTCTCTCTCTCTGAGATGCCATCTCTCTCTCTCTCTCTCTCTCTCTCTCTCTCTCTCTCTGAGATTCCATCTCTCTCTTTCTCTCTCTCT
Source organism: Oncorhynchus clarkii lewisi (assembly GCF_045791955.1). Classification (NCBI taxonomy): domain Eukaryota; kingdom Metazoa; phylum Chordata; class Actinopteri; order Salmoniformes; family Salmonidae; genus Oncorhynchus; species Oncorhynchus clarkii. The sequence goes on along the minus strand of NW_027257977.1, from coordinate 187,226 downwards.
CTCTCTCTCTCTGAGATGCCATGTCTTTCTCTCTCTCTCTCTCTCTGAGATGCCATGTCATTCTCTCTCTCTCTCTGAGATGCCATGTCTTTCTCTCTCTCTCTCTCTGAGATGCCATGTCGTTCTCTCCCTCTCTCTCTGAGATGCCATGTCTTTCTATATCTCTCTCTCTGAGATGCCCTGTCTCTCTCTCTGAGATGCCATGTCTCTCTCTCTCTGAGATGCCATGTCTCTCTCTCTCTGAGATGCCATGTCTCTCTCTCTCTGAGATGCCATGTCTCTCTCTCTCTGAGATGCCATATCTCTCTCTCTCTGAGATGCTGTGTCTCTCTCTCTCTGAGATGCCATGTTTCTCTCTCTCTGACTTAATCCATTCTTCACCCTCTCCACTAAAACATAGTTATGTGTGGACCTTGGAGAAAGAGAGAGGTGATGAGGAACTGTAACTCTGAGAGGTGATGAGGAACTGTAACTCTGTGTTAAACCCTCAGGTGATGAGGAACTGTAACTCTGTGTTAAATCCTCAGGTGATGAAGAACTGTAACCCTGAGAGGTGATGAGGAACTGTAACTCTGAGAGGTGATGAGGAACTGTAACTCTGAGAGGTGATGAGGAACTGTAACCCTGAGAGGTGATGAGGAACTGTAACTCTGTGTTAAACCCTCAGGTGATGACTAACTGTAACTCTGTGTTAAACCCTCAGGTGATGAGGAACTGTAACTCTGAGAGGTGATGAGGAACTGTAACCCTGAGAGGTGATGAGGAACTGTAACTCTGTGTTAAACCCTCAGGTGATGAGGAACTGTAACTCTGTGTTAAACCCTCAGGTGATGAGGAACTGTAACTCTGTGTTAAATCCTCAGGTGATGAAGAACTGTAACCCTGAGAGGTGATGAGGAACTGTAACTCTGTGTTAAATCCTCAGGTGATGAGGAACTGTAACCCTGTGTTAAACCCTCAGGTGATGAGGAACTGTAACTCTGTGTTAAACCCTCAGGTGATGAGGAACTGTAACTCTGAGAGGTGATGAGGAACTGTAACCCTGAGAGGTGATGAGGAACTGTAACCCTGTGTTAAATCCTCAGGTGATGAGGAACTGTAACTCTGAGAGGTGATGAGGAACTGTAACCCTGAGAGGTGATGAGGAACTGTAACCCTGAGAGGTGATGAGGAACTGTAACTCTGTGTTAAACCCTCAGGTGATGAGGAACTGTAACTCTGAAAGGTGATGAGGAACTGTAACTCTGTGTTAAACCCTCAGGTGATGAGGAACTGTAACTCTGAGAGGTGATAAAGGAACTGTAACTGCGAGGTGATGAGGAACTGTAACTCTGTGTTAAACTCTCAGGTGATGAGGAACTGTAACTCTGTGTTAAACTCTCAGGTGATGAGGAACTGTAACCCTGAGAGGTGATGAGGAACTGTAACCCTGAGAGGTGATGAGGAGTTGTGGCCCTGTGTTAGTGTGTTAAACTCTCAGAAACCTGACACCAATCTGTCAGTGTTACTGGCAAGATCAACGCCTCCCTGCAACTTCTCAGCATTGTCACATTGAGGTTATCTAAAGCCAGAGTGTTACTTCTAATGGCAGTTAAGATGAGACGGGTACTACTGACGAACAGACAGGCATTCACATTTGATGTGACTGAGTTTGATTTGCTGTTGAAATGGAGACTCATCTCCAGTTTTACTTGTATGGAGGAAGAAAGCTACACCTTGTGTTGTTCAGTAGTGGATACAGACACACTTAGGTGCTTGGTTCTGGGTGTGTATTGTAACCATTGTGATAATGATACACTCTATACAATTACAAGAGAGGCTCATCAACTGTCTTCTATGGTGGGTGGGAACACATTCTCACAATAGTATAGAACTAGGACTATCATCTAGACAGGCACACTGGTGCAGATAACCATGGATAAATTACTGTATGGAGCCATAAACATATACATTACACACTGATGGTAGACACTATATAATACCAGACACTATACAATACTAGACCTGATGGTAGACACTATACAATACTAGACACTATACAATACTAGACACTATACAATACTAGACACTATACAATACTAGACACTATACAATACTAGACCTGATGGTAGACACTATACAATACTAGACACAATACAATACCAGACACTATACAATACTAGACACTATACAATACTAGACACTATACAATACTAGACACTATACAATACTAGACACTATACAATACTAGACACTATACAATACTAGACACTATACAATACTAGACCTGATGGTAGACACTATACCATACTAGACACTATACAATACTAGACCTGATGGTAGACACTATACAATACTAGACACTATACAATACTAGACACTATACAATACTAGACACTATACAATACTAGACACTATACAATACTAGACACTATACAATACTAGACCTGATGGTAGACACTATACAATACTAGACACTATACAATACTAGACACTATACAATACTAGACCTGATGGTAGACACTATACAATACTAGACACTATACAATACTAGACACTATACAATACTAGACACTATACAATACTAGACCTGATGGTAGACACTATATAATACTAGACACTATACAATACTAGACACTATACAATACTAGACCTGATGGTAGACACTATATAATACCAGCCACTATACAATACTAGACCTGATGGTAGACACTATATAATACCAGCCACTATACAATACTAGACCTGATGGTAGACACTATACAATACTAGACACTATACAATACTAGACCTGATGGTAGACACTATATAATACTAGACACTATACAATACCAGACACTATACAATACTAGACACTATACAATACTAGACACTATACAATACTAGACACTATACAATACTAGACACTATACAATACTAGACACTATACAATACCAGACACTATACAATACTAGACCTGATGGTAGACACTATACAATACTAGACACTATACAATACCAGACACTATACAATACTAGACACTATACAATACTAGACACTATACAATACTAGACACTATACAATACTAGACACTATACAATACTAGACCTGATGGTAGACACTATACCATACTAGACACTATACAATACTAGACCTGATGGTAGACACTATACAATACTAGACACTATACAATACTAGACACTATACAATACTAGACACTATACAATACTAGACACTATACAATACTAGACCTGATGGTAGACACTATACAATACTAGACACTATACAATACTAGACACTATACAATACTAGACCTGATGGTAGACACTATACAATACTAGACACTATACAATACTAGACACTATACAATACTAGACACTATACAATACTAGACCTGATGGTAGACACTATATAATACTAGACACTATAAAATACCAGCCACTATACAATACTAGACCTGATGGTAGACACTATATAATACCAGACACTATACAATACTAGACCTGATGGTAGACACTATATAATACCAGCCACTATACAATACTAGACCTGATGGTAGACACTATATAATACCAGCCACTATACAATACTCAACCTGATGGTAGACACTATATAATACCAGCCACTATACAATACTAGACCTGATGGTAGACACTGTATAATACCAGCCACTATACAATACTAGACCTGATGGTAGACACTATATAATACCAGACACTATACAATACTAGACCTGATGGTAGACACTATATAATACCAGCCACTATACAATACTAGACCTGATGGTAGACACTATATAATACCAGCCACTATACAATACTAGACCTGATGGGAGACACTATACAATACTAGACACTATAAAATACTAGACACTATACAATACTAGACCTGATGGGAGACACTATACAATACTAGACACTATACAATACTAGACACTATACAATACTAGACACTATACAATACTAGACCTGATGGTAGACACTATACAATACTAGACACTATACACTACTAGACACTATACAATACTAGACACTATACAATACTAGACACTATACAATACTAGACACTATACAATACTAGACACTATGCAATACTAGACACTATACAATACTAGACCTGATGGGAGACACTATACAATACTAGACACTATACAATACTAGACCTGATGGGAGACACTATACAATACTAGACCTGATGGGAGACACTATACAATACTAGACCTGATGGTAGACACTATACAATACTAGACACTATACAATACTAGACACTATACAATACTAGACACTATACAATACTAGACACTATACAATACTAGACACTATACAATACTAGACACTATACAATACTAGACACTATACAATACTAGATACTATACAATACTAGACACTATACAATACTAGACACTATACAATACTAGACACTATACAATACTAGACCTGATGGTAGACACTATACAATACTAGATACTATACAATACTAGACACTATACAATGCTAGACACTATTTAATACTAGACACTATACAATACTAGACACTATACAATACTAGACACTATACCATACTAGACACTATACAATACTAGACACTATACAACACTAGACACTATACAATACTAGACACTATAAACTGTACAATACTAGACACTATACAATACTAGACACTATACAACACTATACACTATACAATACTAGACACTACAATACTAGACACTATACAATACTAGACACTATACAATACTAGACCTGATGGTAGACACTATACAATACTAGACACTATACAATACTAGACACTATACAATACTAGACACTATACACTATACAATACTAGACACTAGACACTATACAATACTAGACACTATACACTATACAATACTATACACTATGTAATACTAGACACTATACAATACTAGACACTATACAACACTAGACACTACAATACTAGACACTATACAATACTAGACACTATACAATACTAGACACTATACAATACTAGACACTATACAATACTAGACACTATACAATACTAGACCTGGTGGTAGACACTATACAATACTAGACACTACAATACTAGACACTATACAATACTAGACCTGATGGTAGACACTATACAATACTAGACACTATACAATACTAGACACTATACAACACTATACAATACTAGACACTATACAATACTAGACACTAGACACTATACAATACTAGACACTATACAATACTAGACACTATACAATACTAGACCTGATGGTAGACACTATACAATACTAGACACTATACACTACTAGACACTATACAATACTAGACACTAGACACTATACAATACTAGACACTATACAATACTAGACACTATACAATACTAGACACTATGCAATACTAGACACTATACAATACCAGGCACTATACAATACCAGACACTATACCATACTAGACACTATACAATACTAGACACTATACAATACTAGACACTATACAATACTAGACACTATGCAATACTAGACACTATACAATACCAGACACTATACAATACCAGACACTATACCATACTAGACACTATACAATACTAGACACTATACAATACTATACACTATACCATACTAGACACTATACAATACTAGACACTATACAATACTAGACACTATGCAATACTAGACACTATACAATACTAGACACTATACAATACCAGACACTATACAATACTAGACACTATGCAATACTAGACACTATACACTATACAATACTAGACCTGATGGTAGACACTATACGATACTAGACCTGATGGTAGACACGATTCAATACTAGACACTATACAATACTAGACACTATACAATACTAGACACTATACAATACTAGACACTATACAATACTAGACACTATACAACACTAGACCTGATGGTAGACACTATACAATACTAGACACTATACAATACTAGACACTATACAATACTAGACACTATACAATACTAGACCTGATGGTAGACATTATACAATACTAGACACTATACAATACTAGACACTATACAATACTAGACCTGATGGTAGACACTATACAATACTAGACACTATACAATACTAGACACTAGACACTATACAATACTAGACACTAGACACTATACAATACTAGACACTATACCATACTAGACACTATACAATACTAGACCTGGTGGTAGACACTATACAATACTAGACACTATACAATACTAGACACTATACAATACTAGACACTAGACACTATACAATACTAGACACTATACCATACTAGACACTATACAATACTAGACCTGATGGTAGACACTATACAATACTAGACCTGATGGTAGACACTATACAATACTAGACCTGATGGTAGACACTATACAATACTAGACCTGATGGTAGACACTATACAATACTAGACCTGATGGTAGACACTATACAATACTAGACACTATACAATACTAGACACTATACCATACTAGACACTAGACACTATACAATACTAGACACTAGACACTATACAATACTAGACACTATACCATACTAGACACTATACAATACTAGACACTATACAATACTAGACCTGATGGTAGACACTATACAATACTAGACACTATACAACACTATACAATACTAGACACTATACAATACTAGACACTAGACACTATACAATACTAGACACTATACAATACTAGACACCAGACACTATACAATACTAGACACTATACAATACTAGACCTGATGGTAGACACTATACAATACTAGACACTATACAATACTAGACACTATACAATACTAGACACTAGACACTATACAATACTAGACACTAGACACTATACAATACTAGACAGTATACAATACTAGACACTATGCAATACTAGACACTATACAATACCAGACACTATACAATACCAGACACTATACCATACTAGACACTATACAATACTAGACACTATACAATACTAGACACTATACCATACTAGACACTATACAATACTAGACACTATACAATACTAGACACTATGCAATACTAGACACTATACAATACTAGACACTATACAATACCAGACACTATACAATACTAGACACTATGCAATACTAGACACTATACACTATACAATACTAGACCTGATGGTAGACACTATACAATACTAGACCTGATGGTAGACACTATACACTACTAGACACTATACAATACTAGACCTGATGGTAGACACTATACAATACTAGACACTATACAATACTAGACACTATACAATACTAGACCTGGTGGTAGACACTATACAATACTAGACACTATACAATACTAGACACTATACAATACTAGACACTATACAATACTAGACACTATACAATACTAGACACTAGACACTATACAATACTAGACACTATACCATACTAGACACTATACAATACTAGACCTGATGGTAGACACTATACAATACTAGACCTGATGGTAGACACTATACAATACTAGACCTGATGGTAGACACTATACAATACTAGACCTGATGGTAGACACTATACAATACTAGACCTGATGGTAGACACTATACAATACTAGACACTATACAATACTAGACACTATACCATACTAGACACTAGACACTATACAATACTAGACACTAGACACTATACAATACTAGACACTATACCATACTAGACACTATACAATACTAGACACTATACAATACTAGACCTGATGGTAGACACTATACAATACTAGACACTATACAACACTATACAATACTAGAAACAATACAATACTAGACACTAGACACTATACAATACTAGACACTATACAATACTAGACACTATACAATACTAGACCTGATGGTAGACACTATACAATACTAGACACTATACAATACTAGACACTATACAATACTAGACACTAGACACTATACAATACTAGACACTAGACACTATACAATACTAGACACTAGACACTATACAATACTAGACACTATACCATACTAGACACTATACAATACTAGACACTATACAATACTAGACACTATACAATACTAGACACTATACAATACTAGACACTATACAATACCAGACACTATACAATACTAGACACTATGCAATACTAGACACTATACACTATACAATACTAGACCTGATGGTAGACACTATACAAAACTAGACCTGATGGTAGACACTATACAATACTAGACACTATACAATACTAGACACTATACAATACTAGACCTGATGGTAGACACTATACAATACTAGACACTATACAATACTAGACACTATACAATACTAGACCTGATGGTAGACACTATACAATACTAGACACTATACAATACTAGACACTAGACACTATACAATACTAGACACTATACCATACTAGACACTATACAATACTAGACCTGGTGGTAGACACTATACAATACTAGACACTATACAATACTAGACACTATACAATAATAGACACTAGACACTATACAATACTAGACACTATACCATACTAGACACTAGACACTATACAATACTAGACACTATACCATACTAGACACTAGACACTATACAATACTAGACACTATACAATACTAGACACTAGACACTATACAATACTAGACACTATACAATACTAGACACTATACAATACTAGACCTGATGGTAGACACTATACAATACTAGACCTGATGGTAGACACTATACAATACTAGATCTGATGGTAGACACTATACAATACTAGACACTATACAATACTAAACACTATACAATACTAGACACTATACAATACTAGACCTGATGGGAGACACTATACAATACTAGACACTATACAATACTATACACTATACAATACTAGACACTATACAATACTAGACACTATACAATACTAGACCTGATGGTAGACACTATACAATACGAGACACTATACAATACGAGACACTATACAATACTAGACACTATACAATACGAGACACTATACAATACTAGACACTATACAATACTAGACACTATACAATACTAGACACTATACAATACTAGACACTAGACACTATACAATACTAGACACTAGACACTATACAATACTAGACACTAGACACTATACAATACTAGACACTATACCATACTAGACACTATACAATACTAGACACTATACAATACTAGACCTGATGGTAGACACTATACAATACTAGACACTATACAATACTAGACACTATACAATACTAGACACTAGACACTATACAATACTAGACACTAGACACTATACAATACTAGACGCTATACAATACTAGACACTATACAATACTAGACCTGATGGTAGACACTAGACACTATACAATACTAGACACTATACAATACTAGACACTATACAATACTAGACACTATACAATACTAGACACTAGACACTATACAATACTAGACACTAGACACTATACAATACTAGACACTATACCATACTAGACACTATACAATACTAGACACTATACAATACTAGACCTGATGGTAGACACTAGACACTATACAATACTAGACACTATACCATACCAGACACTATACAATACTAGACACTATACAATACTAGACACTAGACACTATACAATACTAGACACTATACAATACTAGACACTATGCAATACTAGACACTCTACAATACTAGACCTGATGGTAGACACTATACAATACTAGACACTATACAATACTAGACACTATACAATACTAGACACTATACAATACTAGACCTGATGGTAGACACTATACAATACTAGACACTATACAATACTAGACACTATACAATACTAGACACTATACAATACTAGACACTATACAATACTAGACACTATACAATACTATACACTATACAATACTAGACCTGATGGTAGACACTATACAATACTAGACACTATACAACACTAGACACTATACAATACTAGAGTGTCTCCAGTCCTTGTTTAACCTTATTCTGTTGCTTTCTGCGTGTGTCTGTCTTGAACAAAACCGACCTTTCACTGTCTTTTGAAACATCAAACCAGCTTGTTATTTCACTTGTTTTAGCCTCGCTACGTTCCCGCCTGATTTACTTCTAGAAGCTTTTTATGTGACTTTTGGAAAGCATCAGAAATAATTTGAAGGAGGCTGTGGAATGACAAAGTGGGGGCGTGGAGCCAGTCCTAGATGTTCCTCACCGTTCCATCTCAACAACAACCTGACACGTTTCATCTGGACCCAATGTATCAGCTGACAACACATTACAATTGTCTATTTTTATTTTTGTCAACTTCTGCTCTTCGCTTCTTTTATCCCTGTAGGAGTCTGCTGTTTATTAGTACTGTATAATCTGACCTGTATAGAATAGATACATAGTACTGTATAATCTGACCTGTATAGAATAGATAAATTGTACTGTATAATCTGACCTGTATAAAATAGATAAATTGTACTATATAATCTGAACTGTATAGAATAGATTATTAATGCTGTATAATCTGACCTGTATATAATAGATAAATTGTACTGTATAATCTGACCTGTATAAAATAGATAAATTGTACTATATAATCTGAACTGTATAGAATAGATTATTAATGCTGTATAATCTGACCTGTATTAAATAAATAAACTGTACTGTATAATCTGACCTGTATAGAATAGATTATTAATATGTATAATCTGACCTGTATATAATAGATAAATTGTACTGTATAATCTGAAATGTATAGAATAGATAAATAGTGCTGTATAATCTGACCTGTATAGAATAGATAAATAGTACTGTATAATCTGACCTGTATATAATAGATAAATAGTACTGTATAATCTGACCTGTATATAATAGATAAATAGTGCTGTATAATCTGACCTGTATATAATAGATAAATTGTACTGTATAATCTGACCTGTATAGAATAGATAAATAGTACTGTATAATCTGACCTGTATAGAATAGATAAATAGTACTGTATAATCTGACCTGTATAGAATAGATTATTAAAGCTGTATAATCTGACTCTATTAAATAGATAACTAGTACTGTATAATCTGACCTGTATAGAATAGATTATAAATGCTGTATAATCTGAACTGTATAGAATAGATAAATAGTACTGTATAATCTGACCTGTATATAATAGATAAATAGTACTGTATAATCTGACCTGTATATAATAGATAAATTGTACTGTATAATCTGACCTGTATAAAATAGATAAATTGTACTATATAATCTGAACTGTATAGAATAGATTATTAATGATGTATAATCTGACCTGTATTAAATAAATAAACTGTACTGTATAATCTGACCTGTATAGAATAGATTATTAATATGTATAATCTGACCTGTATATAATAGATAAATTGTACTGTATAATCTGACCTGTATAGAATAGATAAATAGTGCTGTATAATCTGACCTGTATAGAATAGATAAATAGTACTGTATAATCTGACCTGTATATAATAGATAAATAGTACTGTATAATCTGACCTGTATATAATAGATAAATAGTGCTGTATAATCTGACCTGTATATAATAGATAAATTGTACTGTATAATCTGACCTGTATAGAATAGATAAATAGTACTGTATAATCTGACCTGTATAGAATAGATAAATAGTACTGTATAATCTGACCTGTATAGAATAGATTATTAAAGCTGTATAATCTGACCTCTATTAAATAGATAAATAGTACTGTATAATCTGACCTGTATAGAATAGATTATAAATGCTGTATAATCTGACCTGTATAAAATAGATAAATCGTACTGTATAATCTGACCTGTAAAAAGCACTGCTGTGCTTTTGAATGTGATGACACATATTTAGCATATTTTGCTTTGGGACTATAGCTGTTAATTAGGGTCTAATTATACACACTGTGTTTGTTGAAGGCAGTTACTGCGCAAAGATATCTTCCTCACAATGTGATATAAAAAAACATTTTGCTTCTCTTCTGGGTTATACAGTAGAACTAGGCAGAACACCTCATTCTGGGTTATACAGTAGAACTAGGCAGAACAATTAATTCTGGGTTATACAGTAGAACCAGGCAGAACAATTCATTATGGGTTATACAGTAGAACTAGGCAGAACAATTAATTCCGGGTTATACAGTAGAACTAGGCAGAACAATTCATTCTGGGTTATACAGTAGAACCAGGCAGAACAATTAATTCTGGGTTATACAGTAGAACCAGGCAGAACAATTCATTATGGGTTATACAGTAGAACTAGGCAGAACAATTAATTCCGGGTTATACAGTAGAACTAGGCAGAACAATTCATTCTGGGTTATACAGTAGAACCAGGCAGAACAATTAATTCTGGGTTATACAGTAGAACTGGGCAGAACAATTCGTTCTGGGTTATACAGTAGAACTAGGCAGAACAATCAATTCCGGGTTATACAGTAGAACTAGGCAGAACAATTCATTCTGGGTTATACAGTAGAACCAGGCAGAACAATTAATTCCGGGTTATACAGTAGAACTGGGCAGAACAATTCATTCTGGGTTATACAGTAGAACTAGGCAGAACAAATCATTCTGGGTTATACAGTAGAACTAGGCAGAACAATTCATTCTGAGTTATACAGTAGAACTAGGCAGAACAACCAATTCTGGGTTATACAGTAGAACTAGGCAGAACAATTCATTCTGGGTTATACAGTAGAACTAGGCAGAACAATTAATTCTTGGTTATACAGTAGAACTGGGCAGAACAATTAATTCCGGGTTATACAGTAGAACTAGGCAGAACAATTCATTCTGGGTTATACAGTAGAACCAGGCAGAACAATTAATTCTGGGTTATACAGTAGAACTGGGCAGAACAATTCGTTCTGGGTTATACAGTAGAACTAGGCAGAACAATTAATTCCGGGTTATACAGTAGAACTAGGCAGAACAATTCATTCTGGGTTATACAGTAGAACCAGGCAGAACAATTAATTCCGGGTTATACAGTAGAACTGGGCAGAACAATTCATTCTGGGTTATACAGTAGAACTAGGCAGAACAAATCATTCTGGGTTATACAGTAGAACTAGGCAGAACAATTCATTCTGAGTTATACAGTAGAACTAGGCAGAACAACCAATTCTGGGTTATACAGTAGAACTAGGCAGAACAATTCATTCTGGGTTATACAGTAGAACTAGGCAGAACAATTAATTCTTGGTTATACAGTAGAACTGGGCAGAAAAATTCATTCTGGGTTATACAGTAGGACTGAGCAGAACAATTCATTCTGGGTTATACAGTAGGACTGGGCAGAACATTTCATTCTGGGTTATACAGTAGAACTAGGCAGAACAATTCATTCTGGGTTATACAGTAGAACTAGGCAGAACAGTTCATTCTGGGTTATACAGTAGAACTAGGCAGAACAATTCATTCTGGGTTATACAGTAGAACTAGGCAGAACCATTCATTCTGGGTTATACAGTAGAACTAGGCAGCACAATTCATTCTGGGTTTTATAGTAGAACTAGGCAGAACAATTCATTCTGGGTTATACAGTAGAACTAGGCAGAACAAATCATTCTGGGTTATACAGTAGAACTAGGCAGAACAATTCATTCTGGGTTATACAGTAGAACTAGGCAGCACAATTCATTCTGGGTTATACAGTAGAACTAGGCAGAACAATTAATTATGGGTTATATAGTAGAACTAGACAGAACAATTCATTCTGGGTTATACAGTAGAACTAGGCAGCACAATTCATTATGGGTTATACAGTAGAACTAGGCAGAACAATTCATTCTGGGTTATACAGTATAACTGGGCAGAACAATTAATTCTGGGTTATACAGTAGAACTAGGCAGAACAATTCATTCTGGGTTATACAGTAGAACTAGGCAGAATAGTTCATTCTGGGTTATACAGTAGAACTAGGCAGAACCATTCATTCTGGGTTATACAGTAGAATTAGGTAGAACAGTTAATTCTGGGTTATACAGTAGAACTAGGTAGAACAGTTAATTCTGGGTTATACAGTAGAACTATGTAGAACAGTTCATTCTGGGTTATACAGTAGAACTAGGTAGAACAATTCAAGCTGAATATGTGAGTGCTCTGTATGTGTATAATGTTGGGGGTGATGGTTTATTTTATTCATTGTAATGAGTCTGCCTTTGGTGAATAGGACTTCTATTTTCACTCCCCCTTTGGTTAAAAGGGCTTGTTTCTGAAGTCACATAATGTATCCATCACTCCATCACATAACATATCCATCACATCCCACATAGCGTATCCATCACATAACGTATCCATCACATAACGTATCCATCACATCCCACATAACATATCCATCACATCCTACATAACGTATCCATCACATCCTACATAACACATCCATCACATTACGTATCCATCACATAACGTATCCATCACATCCCACATAACATATCCATCACATCCCACATAACATATCCATCACATTACGTATCCATCACATAACGTATCCATCACATAACGTATCCATCACATCCCACATAACATATCATCACATCCTACATAACATATCCATCACATAACATACCCATCACATCCCACATAACATATCCATCACATAACAGACCCATCACATCCCACATAACATATCCATCACATCCTACATAACGTATCCATCACATAACGTATCCATCACATAACGTATCCATCACATCCCACATAACGTATCCATCACATTACGTATCCATCACATAACGTATCCATCACATAACGTATCCATCACATAACGTATCCATCACATCCCACATAAAGGATCCATCACATAACCTATCCATTACATCCCACATAACATATCCATCACATCCCACATAAAGGATCCATCACATCCCACATAAAGGATCCATCACATCCCACATAACATATCCATCACATCCCACATAAAGGATCCATCACATCCCACATAAAGGATCCATCACATCTCACATAAAGTATCCATCACGTAACGGATCCATCACATCCCACATACAGTTGACGTCGGAAGTTTACCTACACCTTAGACAAATACATTTATTAAACTCAGTTTTTCACAATTCCTGACATTTAATCCCAGGAAAAATTCCCTGTTTTAGGATCACCACTTTATTTTAAGAATGTAAAATGTCAGAATAATAGTAGAGAGAATGACTTATTTCAGCTTTTACTTCTTTCATAACATTCCCAGTGGGTCAGAACTCAATTAGTATTTGGTAGCATTGCCTTTACATTTTTTAACTTGGGTCAAACGTTTGGGGTAGCCTTCCACAAGCTTCCCACAATAAATTGGGTGAATTTTGGCCCAATCCTCCTGACAGAGCTGGTGTAACTGAGTCAGGTTTCGAATTGAGGTCAGGGCTTGTCATGGCCACTCCAATACCTTGACTTTGTTGTCCTTAAGCCATTTTACCACAACTTTGGAAGTATGCTTGGGGTCAATGTCCATTTGGAAGACCCATTTGCGACCAAGCTTTAACTTCCTGACTGATGTCTTGAGATGTTGCTTTAATATATCCACATCGTTTTCCTCCCGCATGATGCCATCTATTTTGTGAAGTGCACCAGTCCCCCATGCAGCAAAGCATCCCCACAACATGATGCTGCCACCCCGGTGCTTCACGGTTGGGATGGTATTCTTCTTCCCACATAACGTAGCCATCACATAACGTAGCCATCACATAACGTATCCATCACATAACGTATCCATCACATAACGTATCCATCACATAACGTATCCATCACATAACGTATCCATCACATAACATATCCATCACATAACGTATCCATCACATAACGCATCCATCACATAACGCATCCATCACATAACGTATCCATCACATAACGCATCCATCACATAACACATCCATCACATAACGTATCCATCACATAACGTATCCATCACATCCCACATAACATACCCATCACATAACGTATCCACCAGGCCATCACATAACGTAGCCATCACATAACGTATCCATCACATAACGTATCCATCACATAACGTATCCATCACATAACGTATCCACCAGGCCATCACATAACGTATCCACCAGGCCATCACATAACGTATCCACCAGGCCATCACATAACGTATCCATCACATCCTACATAACATATCCATCACATAACGTATCCATCACATCCTACATAACATATCCATCACATAACGTATCCATCACATAACGTATCCATCACATAACGTATCCATCACATAACGTATCCATCACATCCTACATAACATATCCATCACATAACGTATCCATCACATAACATATCCATCACATAACGTATCCATCACATAACGTATCCATCACATAACACATCCATCACATAACACATCCATCACATAACGCATCCATCACATAACGCATCCATCACATAACATATCCATCACATAACGTATCCATCACATCCTACATAACATATCCATCACATAACGTATCCATCACATAACGTATCCATCACATAACGTATCCATCACATAACGTATCCATCACATAACACATCCATCACATAACACATCCATCACATAACGCATCCATCACATAATGTATCCATCACATAACGTATCCATCACATAACGTATCCATCACATCCTACATAACATATCCATCACATAACGTATCCATCACATCCTACATAACATATCCATCACATAACGTATCCATCACATAACGTATCCATCACATAACGTATCCATCACATAACGTATCCATCACATAACATATCCATCACATAACGTATCCATCACATAACGTATCCATCACATAACACATCCATCACATAACGCATCCATCACATAACGTATCCATCACATCCCACATAACGCATCCATCACATAACATATCCATCACATAACGTATCCATCACATAACGTATCCATCACATAACACATCCATCACATAACACATCCATCACATCCCACATAGCGTATCCATCACATAACACATCCATCACATCCCACATAGCGTATCCATCACATAACACATCCATCACATCCCACATAGCGTATCCATCACATAACATATCCACCACATAACACATCCATCAGGTTCTTTAGATATTCTGAAAGAGGAGACACAAGCCCTGCTCAAATGATTCACAAATCTGAATCCCAACTGGCTCCCTATTCGCTACGTAGTGCACTACTTTTTAACAGAACCCTATGGGCCCTGTTCAAAAGTAGTGCACTACGTAGGGCATACAGTAGGGTGCCATTAGAGATGCAAACCACTGAAACCCTCACAGTGAGTCAGTCTGCCTAAGGCTGTTCCAGCCTGCTACAAAGCCTTTCCTCCAGGCTGTTCTGACACACAGGCCCCAGTGTAAACTGAGATACACAGACACCTAATCTCACTCCTCTCTACCACACTCCTGATGGAAGATACAGTAAGAAACCATTTGACAATCCACAGGATTGATTTGTCTTAAAGCCACAATTTTGTCAGACTAAATTTCAGAACTTGTAAATGTCTCAATGGACTTATGTCCAACCATTACTAATCTTTTTGGACAGAAAATGTGGAGTAATTTCTTCCAGGGAATTTCCCCAAGTCTTTATCCCTAAAGAGAGTATTTTCACAATTTAGTACTGTGTCCCAAATCGCATTATATTCCCTATACGGCGCACTACTTTTGACCTGAGCCCCATAGTCCCTGTCATCTGAAACACAGCCTAGAGTTCCCTTCAGAGATGATGCTGTAGACTACAGTACATGTAAGGTATATCGATCACGACTACACTCTGTGACTCTGAGCCGTCAGGTATTGAGCTGTTCTCTGGCATGTCCGTCTGTCAGCAATATGAAAACTGGAAAGGCCTTTAAACATCAGAGGGTTGCTTGCTGTCTCTAGCACGTGCTTGCTTCTTCACTTGCTTCGCACACGTATGTACACACACACACACACGTTGACACACACACACACACGCACGCACGCACACACACACACACACACACCTTGACACACACACACACCGCTGAGCAGGGCCTCATTATAACCTGAGTTCTGTCAGTGGTAGAGACCTGTCCATGGTTTTCCCCTCTGTAATTGGCCAGGTAGGACTGTGGAGGTGGTGCAACCCTGGTGTGTACTGGATGGATGGGATGGCGGGGGGGGGGGGGGGTTCTGTAAATGATAATGAATACTAGCCAATTAGGCCTGGACCACACACACACTCACACTGCCTAAACATACTGTAATGAACTCATCAGAGCCTTTAAAGGGGCCTCCCATAGTGACAGATCTCCTGTCGCTGCCTACATCAGACTCCCTGGTGTGCACCAACCTGACAGGCTGAGTATCATTCAGTTCCTCTCATTACCTTCCCAGGAACTATGTAGAGCGGGACCGTCTTCCCTCCTTCCCTGTTTCCGAGGGTGGAAGACAGGAACAGATCGTGTCTGCTGTGCCAAACGAATAAAAAATGTTTCTACAGTCGGGGGATTTTTTTGTGATTAATGACGAAATGTCTGGCGAAAGCCACGAAAGTGGCTCTTTCCTCTTTTAAAGTTCCAGTTGGTGGACCTTTGCAAAAGTCTGGTTTCGTGGACCGTTCCTTCAAAATGTCCCTAGTTAGTTGTGTGTGTGTGTGTGTGTGTGTGTGTGTGTGTGTGTGTGTGTGTGTGTGTGTGTGTGTGTGTGTGTGTGTGGTTGAGATCTTGCCGTGGCTGAAGAGGACACACAGGAATGTTGTTTCACAGCAGTGTCTTCCTAAGACGCCTCACTTGTCTCCCTCTTCTCTGAGGTAAACACAGAACTTGTCTCCCTCTTCTCTGAGGTAAACACAGAACTTGTCTCCCTCTTCTCTGAGGTAAACACAGAACTTGTCTCCCTCTTCTCTGAGGTAAACACAGAACTTGTCTCCCTCTTCTCTGAGGTAAACACAGAACTTGTCTCCCTCTTCTCTGAGGTAAACACAGACGGGCCCAGCGTTCTGAATGGAATTCTGTTCACTACATTGTGCTCTATGGGCACCGGTCTAAAGTAGTGAACACTATATAGGGAATAGGGTTCCGCTTATCTCAGAGAAGAGGTAGACAGTGATTTAGATGATGACAGTCTGTTGAAGGAAGAAACAACATCTGCTAGTTGAGTGTCACTGGGGAGAGCATTAAAACATAACCTACTGTTCACTCCCAGTGGGGGGCTATGGGGGGGGGGGGGTATTTTTGTTCTTTCTCTGTGAGAGAGAGGTTATGACTTGTAAGGAATAAAGAGAAAGAAATATCACACAGGCCTGGAGTAAATCAGCTCAACAGATGGGTAGTTCATCTCTGTCACAAGGCCTGGAGTAACTCAGTTCAACAGATGGGTGGTTCAACTCTGTCACAAGGTCTGGAGTAACTCAGCTCAACAGATGGGTTGTTCATCTCTGTCACAAGGCCTGGAGTAACTTAGCTCAACAGTAGCTCAGCTCAACACATGGGTGATACATCTCTGTCACAAGGCCTGGAGTAAATCAGTTCAACAGTAACTCAGTTCAACACATGGGTGATACATCTCTGTCACAAGGCCTGGAGTAAATCAGTTCAACAGTAACTCAGTTCAACACATGGGTGATACATCTCTGTCACAAGGCCTGGAGTAAATCAGTTCAACAGTAACTCAGTTCAACACATGGGTGATACATCTCTGTCACAAGGCCTGGAGTAAATCAGTTCAACAGTAACTCAGTTCAACACATGGGTGATACATCTCTGTCACAAGGCCTGGAGTAAATCAGTTCAACAGTAGCTCAGTTCAACACATGGGTGATACATCTCTGTCACAAGGCCTGGAGTAAATCAGTTCAACAGTAGCTCAGTTCAACACATGGGTGATACATCTCTGTCACAAGGCCTGGAATAAATCAGTTCAACAGGTAGGTGGTACATCTCTGTCACAAGGCCTGGAGTAAATCAGTTCAACAGTAGCTCAGTTCAACACATGGGTGATACATCTCTGTCACAAGGCCTGGAGTAAATCAGTTCAACAGTAGCTCAGTTCAACACATGGGTGATACATCTCTGTCACAAGGCCTGGAATAAATCAGTTCAACAGGTAGGTGATACATCTCTGTCACAAGGCCTGGAGTAAATCAGTTCAACAGTAGCTCAGTTCAACACATGGGTGATACATCTCTGTCACAAGGCCTGGAGTAAATCAGTTCAACAGTAGCTCAGTTCAACACATGGGTGATACATCTCTGTCACAAGGCCTGGAGTAACTTAGCTCAACAGTAGCTCAGCTCAACACATGGGTGGTACATCTCTGTCACAAGGCCTGTGTGAGACTGTTTATCTCCTGACTGCTGCTTCAGTATACTGCCCACGTTGTACATCTCATTCATGTTACCATCGCTGCATTAAACAGAGAGAGCTTACTGTTTTTACACAACCATCCACCGGGTAACTACTGTTGAGTTGCTTAGGACTGAAGCCTAGTTTCAGATGCATGCACATAACCCATTTGTGCAAATCTTCAAATCTAATTTAATTGGTCACATACACGTGGTTAGTAGATGTTAATACAATTCTAACAATTCCCCAACAACTACCTAATACACACATATCTAAAGGGGTGAATGAGAATATGTACATATAAATATATGGATGAGCGATGGCCGAGCGGTGTAGGCAAGGTGCAATAGATGGTATAAAATACAGTATAGACATGATATGAGTAATGTAAGAAATGTAAACATTATTAAAGTGGCATTATTTAAAGGGGCATTGTTTAAAGTGGCATTATTTAAAGTGGCTAGTGATCCATTTATTAAAGTGGCCAGTGATTGGGTCTCAATGTAGGCAGCAGCCTGTCTGAGTTAGTGATTGCTTTTCAGCAGTCTGATGGCCTTGAGATAGAAGCTGTTTTTCAGTCTCTCGGTCCCAGCTTTGATGCACCTGTACTGACCTTGCTTTCCAGATGATAGTGGGGTGAACAGGCAGTGGCTCGGGTGGTTGTTGTCCTTGATGATCTTTATGGCCTTCCTGTGACATCGGGTGGTGTAGGTGTCCTGGAGGACAGGTCATTTGCCCCCGGTGATGCGTTGAGCAGACCGCACCACCCTCTGGAGAGCCTTACGGTTGAGAACGGTGCAGTTGCTGTACCAGGCTGTGATACAGTCCGACAGGAGGCTCTCGATTGTGCATCTGTAGAAGTTTGTCAGGGTTTTGGGTGACAAGCCAAATTTCTTCAGCCTCCTGAGGTTGTTGTGCCTTCTTCACCACACTGTCTGTGTGGGTGGACCTACACTGAGTATACCAAACATTAAGAACACCTTCCTAATATTGTGTTGCACCAGCCCCCTTTTGCCCTCTGAACAGTCTCAGTTGGTCGGGGCATGGACTCTACAAGGTGTCGAAAGCTTTCCACATGAATGCTGGCCCATGTTGACTCCAATGCTTCCCACAGTTGTGTCAAGTTGTCTGGATGTCCTTTGAGTGGTGGACTATTCTTCATACACACAGGACACTGTTGAGCGTGAAAAACCCAGCAACGTTGCAGTTCTTGAAACAAACCGGTGCGCCTGGCACCTACTACAATACCCCATTCAAAGGCACTTAAATCTTTTGTCTTGTCCATTAACCCTCTGAATGGCTCACATAAACAACCCATGTCTCAAGGCTTAAAACACCTTCTTTAACCCCTTCTCATCCACCTTCATCTATGCTGATAGAAGTGGATTTAACAGGTGACATCAATAAGGGATCATAGCTTTTCACCTGGATTCACCTGGTCAGTCTACGTCACGGAAAGAGCAGGTGTTCCTAATGTTTTGTCCAGTCAGTGTATATTATAGATGCTGTGAATGGTACCTGGACTTTTTCCCTCTCCTTTTCTCCGTAAACACCAAGTTAGGATTTGGTACGTAAGTTAGTGATTGCTAGTAAACTAGTTCAGACTCTGTAGTTTGAGAAATGTCTCTTTGAAACGATAAGAACATATTGCGCGTACAGAGACAGAGTAATGTGAGTGGAAGCTAAACTGTGGAGGTCGAGTAGCGTTAAATTAATTCACCAAACACACATCGTGTTTTTTTTTAAAACCAGAGGACAGGCATCAGATATTACCATTTCAATTGTTTGAAAACAGCAGAGAATCTGAATGTGAATAAATGGAATTCACATTGGTGGAGAATATCCCAAGGCAACGCCAGAATACTCACACACATACCACGTAGAAACATTACATTATCCAGAGAACTGATACAACTATGCATAATTCAGCAGGGAAGGCAGTGTGTGTGTGTGTGTGAGTGTGTGTGTGAGTGTGTGTGTGTGTGTGTGTGTGTGTGTGTGTGTGTGTGTGTGTGTGTGTGTGTGTGTGTGTGTGTGTGTGTGTGTGTGTGTGTGTGTGTGTGTGTGTGTGTGTGTGCTCAAACTTGCCAAAGTAGTCCAATCAGTGAGTCTAATTCAATTATCTTCAAATTTAACATCTCATCAAAATTTGAATAGAATCAAGCAGAAAGAATGAATTGGGCTTTGCCAACACTGGATCTTATTGTAGCTCTGTGTAAATGAGTTCTGCTCTAGAGGCTGCGCTCGTCTGTCTGCAGGCGGGATTCATGTGGCCTAATTTAACCTGCTATCGTGTGTGTGTGTGTGTGTGTGTGGGTGTGTGTGTAATTTAGCCTGCTATCGATGTTCAAGATGGCTTCATGCTATCGACTCTCTCTTGTCTCTGACTGGCTGGTTGTCACTCACTCTCCTCTCTCTGACTGGCTGGTTGTCACTCACTCTCCTGTCTCTGACTGGCTGGTTGTCACTCACTCTTCTGTCTCTGACTGGCTGGTTGTCACTCACTCTCCTCTCTCTGACTGGCTGGTTGTCACTCACTCTCCTCTCTCTGACTGGCTGGTTGTCACTCACTCTCCTCTCTCTGACTGGCTGGTTGTCACTCACTCTCCTCTCTCTGACTGGCTGGTTGTCACTCACTCTCCTCTCTCTGACTGGCTGGTTGTCACTCACTCTCCTCTCTCTGACTGGCTGGTTGTCACTCACTCTCCTCTCCCTGACTGGCTGGTTGTCACTCACTCTCCTCTCTCTGACTGGCTGGTTGTCACTCACTCTCCTCTCTCTGACTGGCTGGTTGTCCCTCACTCTCCTCTCTCTGACTGGCTGGTTGTCACTCACTCTCCTCTCACTGACTGGCTGGTTGTCACTCACTCTCCTCTCTCTGACTGGCTGGTTGTCACTCACTCTCCTGTCTCTGACTGGCTGGTTGTCACTCACTCTCCTGTCTCTGATTGGCTGGATGTCACTCACTCTCCTGTCTCTGATTGGCTGGTTGTCACACTCTCCTGTCCCTGACTGGCTGGTTGTCACTCACTCTCCTCTCTCTGACTGGCTGGTTGTCACTCACTCTCCTCTCTCTGACTGGCTGGTTGTCACTCACTCTCCTCTCTCTGACTGGATGGTTGTCACCCACTCTCCTCTCTCTGACTGGCTGGTTGTCACTCACTCTCCTCTCTCTGACTGGCTGGTTGTCACTCACTCTCCTCTCTCTGACTGGCTGGTTGTCACTCACTCTCCTCTCTCTGACTGGCTGGTTGTCACTCACTCTCCTCTCTCTGACTGGCTGGTTGTCACTCACTCTCCTCTCTCTGACTGGCTGGTTGTCACTCACTCTCCTCTCCCTGACTGGCTGGTTGTCACTCACTCTCCTCTCTCTGACTGGCTGGTTGTCACTCACTCTCCTCTCCCTGACTGGCTGGTTGTCACTCACTCTCCTCTCTCTGACTGGCTGGTTGTCACTCACTCTCCTCTCTCTGACTGGCTGGTTGTCACTCACTCTCCTCTCTCTGACTGGCTGGTTGTCACTCACTCTCCTGTCTCTGATTGGCTGGTTGTCACTCACTCTCCTCTCTCTGACTGGCTGGTTGTCACTCACTCTCCTGTCTCTGATTGGTTGGATGACACTTTCCATTATGCTGATATTTCAAGTCTTTTAGGTTTTATTTATTCACACCAAAGAAAATAAGTGAAAAACAAGACAGAGTGCAGATAACAACCTGGTCAAGACAGTGCAGATAACAACCTGGTCAAGACAGTGCAGATAACAACCTGGTCAAGACAGAGTGCAGATAACAACCTGGTCAAAACAGTGCAGATAACAACCTGGTCAAGACAGTGCAGATAACAACCTGGTCAAGACAGAGTGCAGATAACAACCTGGTCAAGACAGTGCAGATAACAACCTGGTCAAGACAGAGCAGATAACAACCTGGTCAAGACAGAGTGCAGATAACAACCTGGTCAAGACAGAGTGCAGATAAGAACCTGGTCAAGACAGAGTGCAGATAACAACCTGGTCAAGACAGAGTGCAGATAACAACCTGGTCAAGACAGTGCAGATAACAACCTGGTCAAAACAGTGCAGATAACAACCTGGTCAAGACAGAGTGCAGATAACAACCTGGTCAAGACAGAGTGCAGATAACAACCTGGTCAAGACAGAGTGCAGATAACAACCTGGTCAAGACAGTGCAGATAACAACCTGGTCAAGACAGTGCAGATAACAACCTGGTCAAAACAGTGCAGATAACAACCTGGTCAAGACAGTGCAGATAACAACCTGGTCAAGACAGAGTGCAGATAACAACCTGGTCAAGACAGAGTGCAGATAAGAACCTGGTCAAGACAGAGTGCAGATAACAACCTGGTCAAGACAGTGCAGATAACAACCTGGTCAAGACAGTGCAGATGACAACCTGGTCAAGACAGTGCAGATAACAACCTGGTCAAGACAGAGTGCAGATAACAACCTGGTCAAAACAGTGCAGATAACAACCTGGTCAAGACAGTGCAGATAACAACCTGGTCAAGACAGAGTGCAGATAACAACCTGGTCAAGACAGTGCAGATAACAACCTGGTCAAGACAGAGCAGATAACAACCTGGTCAAAACAGTGCAGATAACAACCTGGTCAAGACAGAGTGCAGATAACAACCTGGTCAAGACAGAGTACAGATAACAACCTGGTCAAGACAGAGTGCAGATAACAACCTGGTCAAGACAGTGCAGATAACAACCTGGTCAAGACAGTGCAGATAACAACCTGGTCAAAACAGTGCAGATAACAACCTGGTCAAGACAGTGCAGATAACAACCTGGTCAAGACAGAGTGCAGATAACAACCTGGTCAAGACAGAGTGCAGATAAGAACCTGGTCAAGACAGAGTGCAGATAACAACCTGGTCAAAACAGTGCAGATAACAACCTGGTCAAGACAGTGCAGATAACAACCTGGTCAAGATAGAGTGCAGATAACAACCTGGTCAAGACAGTGCAGATAACAACCTGGTCAAGACAGTGCAGATAACAACCTGGTCAAGACAGAGTGCAGATAACAACCTGGTCAAAACAGTGCAGATAACAACCTGGTCAAGACAGTGCAGATAACAACCTGGTCAAGACAGTGCAGATAACAACCTGGTCAAGACAGTGCAGATAACAACCTGGTCAAGACAGAGCAGATAACAACCTGGTCAAAACAGTGCAGATAACAACCTGGTCAAGACAGAGTGCAGATAACAACCTGGTCAAGACAGAGTGCAGATAACAACCTGGTCAAAACAGTGCAGATAACAACCTGGTCAAAACAGTGCAGATAACAACCTGGTCAAAACAGTGCAGATAACAACCTGGTCAAAACAGTGCAGATAACAACCTGGTCAAGACAGAGTGCAGATAACAACCTGGTCAAGACAGAGTGCAGATAACAACCTGGTCAAAACAGTGCAGATAACAACCTGGTCAAAACAGTGCAGATAACAACCTGGTCAAAACAGTGCAGATAACAACCTGGTCAAGACAGTGCAGAAAACAACCTGGTCAAAACAGTGCAGAAAACAACCTGGTCAAAACAGTGCAGATAACAACCTGGTCAAGACAGAGTGCAGATAACAACCTGGTCAAGACAGAGTGCAGATAACAACCTGGTCAAGACAGAGTGCAGATAACAACCTGGTCAAGACAGAGTGCAGATAACAACCTGGTCAAAACAGTGCAGATAACAACCTGGTCAAGACAGTGCAGATAACAACCTGGTCAAGACAGTGCAGATAACAACCTGGTCAAGACAGTGCAGATAACAACCTGGTCAAAACAGTGCAGATAACAACCTGGTCAAGACAGTGCAGATAACAACCTGGTCAAAACAGTGCAGATAACAACCTGGTCAAAACAGTGCAGATAACAACCTGGTCAAGACAGAGTGCAGATAACAACCTGGTCAAAACAGTGCAGATAACAACCTGGTCAAAACAGTGCAGATAACAACCTGGTCAAGACAGTGCAGATAACAACCTGGTCAAAACAGTGCAGATAACAACCTGGTCAAAACAGTGCAGATAACAACCTGGTCAAGACAGAGTGCAGATAACAACCTGGTCAAGACAGAGTGCAGATAACAACCTGGTCAAAACAGTGCAGATAACAACCTGGTCAAGACAGTGCAGATAACAACCTGGTCAAGACAGAGTGCAGATAACAACCTGGTCAAGACAGTGCAGATAACAACCTGGTCAAGACAGAGTGCAGATAACAACCTGGTCAAGACAGAGTGCAGATAACAACCTGGTCAAGACAGTGCAGATAACAACCTGGTCAAGACAGTGCAGATAACAACCTGGTCAAAACAGTGCAGATAACAACCTGGTCAAGACAGTGCAGATAACAACCTGGTCAAGACAGAGTGCAGATAACAACCTGGTCAAGACAGAGTGCAGATAAGAACCTGGTCAAGACAGAGTGCAGATAACAACCTGGTCAAAACAGTGCAGATAACAACCTGGTCAAGACAGTGCAGATAACAACCTGGTCAAGATAGAGTGCAGATAACAACCTGGTCAAGACAGTGCAGATAACAACCTGGTCAAGACAGAGTGCAGATAACAACCTGGTCAAGACAGTGCAGATAACAACCTGGTCAAGACAGTGCAGATAACAACCTGGTCAAGACAGAGTGCAGATAACAACCTGGTCAAGACAGTGCAGATAACAACCTGGTCAAGACAGTGCAGATAACAACCTGGTCAAGACAGAGTGCAGATAACAGCCTGGTCAAGACAATGCAGATAACAACCTGGTCAAGACAGAGTGCAGATAACAACCTGGTCAAGACAGAGTGCAGATAACAACCTGGTCAAAACAGTGCAGATAACAACCTGGTCAAGACAGTGCAGATAACAACCTGGTCAAGACAGAGTGCAGATAACAACCTGGTCAAGACAGTGCAGATATCAACCTGGTCAAGACAGTGCAGATAACAACCTGGTCAAGACAGTGCAGATAACAACCTGGTCAAGACAGTGCAGATAACAACCTGGTCAAGACAGAGCAGATAACAACCTGGTCAAGACAGTGCAGATAACAACCTGGTCAAGACGGTGTGCAGATAACAACCTGATCAAGACAGTGCAGATAACAACCTGGCCAAGACAGTGCAGATAACAACCTGGTCAAGACGGTGTGCAGATAACAACCTGATCAAGACAGTGCAGATAACAACCTGGCCAAGACAGTGCAGATAACAACCTGGTCAAGACAGTGCAGATAACAACCTGGTCAAGACAGTGCAGATAACAACCTGGTCAAGACAGTGCAGATAACAACCTGGTCAAGACAGTGCAGATAACAACCTGGTCAAAACAGTGCAGATAACAACCTGGTCAAGACAGTGCAGATAACAACCTGGTCAAGACAGAGTGCAGATAACAACCTGGTCAAGACAGAGTGCAGATAACAACCTGGTCAAGACAGTGCAGATAACAACCTGGTCAAGACATTGTGCAGATAACAGCCTGGTCAAGACAGTGGTTATTGGGTAGTTTGGTTCATCAGCTGACCCCCAGTCTTCATGGAGGGGTTTACTGGGTCGTTTGGTTCATCAGGTTGACCCCCAGTCTTCATGGAGGGGGTTATTGGGTCGTTTGGTTCATCAGGCTGACCCCCAGTCTTCATGGAGGGGGTTATTGGGTAGTTTGGTTCATCAGGCTGACCCCCAGTCTTCATGGAGGGGGTTATTGGGTAGTTTGGTTCATCAGGTTGACCCCCAGTCTTCATGGAGGGGGTTATTGGGTAGTTTGGTTCATCAAGTTGACCCCCAGTCTTCATGGAGGGGGTTATTGGGTAGTTTGGTTCATCAGGCTGACCCCCAGTCTTCATGGAGGGGGTTATTGGGTAGTTTGGTTCATCAGGCTGACCCCCAGTCTTCATGGAGGGGGTTATTGGGTCGTTTGGTTCATCAGGCTGACCCCCAGTCTTCATGGAGGGGGTTATTGGGTAGTTTGGTTCATCAGGTTGACCCCCAGTCTTCATGGAGGGGGTTATTGGGTAGTTTGGTTCATCAGGTTGACCCCCAGTCTTCATGGGGGGGTTATTGGGTAGTTTGGTTCATCGGGTTGACCCCCAGTCTTCATGGAGGGGATTATTGGATAGTTTGGTTCATCAGGTTGACCCCCAGTCTTCATGGAGGGGGTTATTGGGTGGTTTGGTTCATCAGTTTGACCCCCAGTCTTCATTGAAGGGGTTATTGGGTCATTTGGTTCATCAGGTTGACCCCCAGTCTTCATTGACGGGGTTATTGGGTCATTTGGTTCATCAGGTTGACCCCCAGTCTTCATTGAAGGGGTTATTGGGTCATTTGGTGCATCAGGCTGATCCCCAGTCTTCGCTTGAAGTTATTGAGGAATGATGAAGTTTTGGCGAAGTGAAGATAAGAATTCCAGAGTATGGTACCTCTGTGGTACCTCTGTATCTGATAGAGAATTGACTATGTGAGGTGGGGCAGTGGGGAAGGTGAAGGTTATCACAGTGTCTTGTGTAATATAGATGGATTTCATAATTAACCTGTAAGAATCCATTGAAGGGTTTAGGTAAACTGTCTGGGAGGTATGAGTAGTTGTAGTTGAAAGTGCATAATTGGCGTACATTAATGTCATAAATAGACAAGATGTTCAGTTTCTTAAACACAAGTGCAGATGGAGCCAGGTAATTAGAGGTGGCTAGTCTAGCAAATGTATTTTGTATGATGAGTCATTTGTGTAGGTAGGAGGCATATGAACAGGGTGCTGTTTGACCAGGGCTCACAGAGAACAGGGTGCTTTTTGACCAGGGCCCCATTGGGAACAGGGTGCTGCTTGACCAGGGCCCCATAGGGAACAGGGTGCTGTTTGACCAGGGCCCCATAGAGAACAGGGTGCTGTTTGACCAGGGCCCCATAGGGAACAGGGTGCTGTTTGACCAGGGCCCCATAGGGAACAGGGTGCTGTTTGACCAGGGCCCCATAGGGAACAGGGTGCTGTTTGACCAGGGCCCCATATAGAACAGGGTGCTGTTTGACCAGGGCCCCATAGGGAACAGGGTGCTGTTTGACCAGGGCCCCATAGAGAACAGGGTGCTGTTTGACCAGGGCCCCATAGAGAACAGGGTGCTGTTTGACCAGGGCCCCATAGAGAACAGGGTGCTGTTTGACCAGGGCCCCATAGGGAACAGGGTGCTGTTTGACCAGGTCCCCATAGGGAATAGGGTGCTGTTTGACCAGGGCCCCATAGGGAACAGGGTGCTGTTTGACCAGGGCCCCATAGAGAACAGGGTGCTGTTTGACCAGGGCCCCATAGGGAACAGGGTGCTGTTTGACCAGGGCCCCATAGGGAACAGGGTGCTGTTTGACCAGGTCCCCATAGGGAACAGGGTGCTGTTTGACCAATTTACTGGAATGTTCTCTATCTCAAAAGTACTGAAAGCTGTTTCATAACTTGACCAATCCTTGTCTCGATCGATACAGAGGTGAAACTGTAGGCTTTTACAAGGCTGACAGACTAAAAGCTTGTGGTATTTGTGGTGGCCTTGACTCGGGGGAACTCATTCAACAGTGTTGTATTGGATTTCTTTGGTACAGTATGTCTAAAATGAATGGAGAGGCCACAGGGCGCAGATGTCAGTTCAACATCTAGTTTTTGATTTACATTTGGTTGAGTTGTCAACTAAAGTGAATTCAACAACAAAAAATTCACCATGTGATTGGATAGAGTTTCAAAGTTGGGTGAAAAAACCCCCGAAATGCCCTCATGTTGTTGACTTGATGCAAATCCAATTAGTTATCCACGTTGAACATCATCACATTGATTTTTGGGGTTGAAATGATGTGAAAACAACATTGATTCAACTAGTTTTTGCCCTGTGGGGAGGGAGAGAGAGTATAGTGGGGAATCAGAGAGACAGTAATATATATATATATATATATATATATATATATATATATATATAGAGAGAGAGACAGAGAGAGAGAGAGAGACAGAGAGAGAGACAGAGAGAGAGAGAGAGAGACTGTCACACCCTGACCATAGTTTACTTTGTATATTTCTATATTGTGGTTGGTCAGGGTGTGATCTGAGTGGGCATTCTATGTTACATGTCTAGTTTGTCTAGTTCTATGTTCGGCCTGATATGGTTCTCAATCAGAGGCAGGTGTTCGTCATTGTCTCTGATTGGGAACCATATTTAGGTAGCCTGGGTTTCACTGTGTGTTTTTGGGTGATTGTTCCTGTCTATGTGTTTTCACCAGATAGGGCTGTTTAGGTTTTCGTTACGTTCATTACGTTCTTTATTTTGTAGTGTTTGTATTAATTCGTGTTTTACGTTTGGTTATTAAAACATGGATCGCAATCTACACGCTGCATTTTGGTCCGACTCTCCTTCTCATACAGAAAACCGTTACAGAATCACCCACCACCAACGGACCAAGCAGCGTGTCAACAGGCAGCAACAGCAGCGTAAAGAGGAATGGACATGGGAGGACGTTATGGACAGCAGGAGTATGGACTATACTACTTGGGAGGAGATCGACAGGTGGGCGGCCGACCCAGGGAGAGTGCCGGAGCCCGCCTGGGATTCGCTGGAGCAGTGCGAGGAAGGTTATCGTAGAATGGAGGCGGTGAAAGCAGAGAGGCGCTGGTATGAGAAGGCAGCACGGCGACGCGGATGGAAGCCCGAGAGGCAGCCCCAAAAATTTATTGGGGGGGGGCTAACAGGGAGAATGGCTACGCCAGGTAGGAGACCTGGGCAGACTCCCTGTGCTTACCGGGGGGCTAGAGAGACCGGACAGGCACCGTGTTATGCAGTGGTGCGCACGGTGTCTCCAGTGCGGGTGCATAGCCCGGTGCGGTATATTCCAGCTCCGCGTGTCGGCCGGGCTAGATTGAGCGTTGAGCCTAATGCCATGAAGCCGGCTCTACGCAGCTGGTCCCCAGTGCGTCTCCTTGGGCCGGCTTACATGGCACCAGCCTTGCCCTCGGTGTCTCCGGTTCGCCTGCATAGCCCAGTGCGGGCTATTCCACCTCGCCGCACTGGCAGGGCGACCGTGAGCATTCAACCAGGTAAGGTTGGGCAGGCTCGGTGCTCAAGAGCTCCAGTGCGCCTGCACGGTCTGGTTTTTCCAGTACCACCTCCACACCCCAGCCCTCCGGTAGCAGCTCCCCGCACCAGGCTTCCTGTGCGTGTCCTCGGCCCAGTACCACCAGTGCCAGCACCACGCATCAGGCCTACAGTGCGTCTCGCCTGTCCAGCGCTGCCAGAGCCTTCCTCCTTTTCAGCGCTGTTGGAGTCTCCCGCCTGTTTAGCGCTGTCAGCCTCTACAGCGCTGCCGGAGTCTCCCGCCTGTTCGGAACTGCCAGTCTGCAAGGAGCTGCCAGTCTGCAAGGAGCTGCCAGTCTGCAAGGAGCTGCCAGTCTGCAAGGAGCTGCCAGAGCTGCCAGTCTGCAAGGAGCCGCCAGACCTGCCAGTTAGCATGGAGCAGCCAGGGCCGCCAGTTAGCATGGAGCAGCCAGGGCCGCCAGTTAGCATGGAGCAGCCAGGGCCGCCAGTTAGCATGGAGCAGCCAGGGCCGCCAGTCAGCATGGAGCAGCCAGGGCCGCCAGTCAGCATGGAGCAGCCAGGGCCGCCAGTCAGCATGGAGCAGCCAGTCAGCATGGAGCAGCCAGAGCTGCCAGTCAGCATGGAGCAGCCAGAGCTGCCAGTCAGCATGGAGCAGCCAGAGCTGTCAGTCAGCATGGAGCAGCCAGTCAGCATGGAGCAGCCAGAGCTGCCAGTCAGCATGGGGCAGCCAGTCAGCATGGAGCAGCAAGAGCTGCCAGTCAACCAGACTTTTCCAGATCTGCCAGTCGACCAGACTCTTCCAGATCTGCCAGTCGACCAGACTCTTCCAGATCTGCCAGTCGACCAGACTCTTCCAGATCTGCCAGTCGACCAGACTCTTCCAGATCTGCCAGTCGACCAGACTCTTCCAGATCTGCCAGTCGACCAGACTCTTCCAGATCTGCCAGTCGACCAGACTCTTCCAGATCTGCCAGTCGACCAGACTCTTCCAGATCTGCCAGTCGACCAGACTCTTCCAGATCTGCCAGTCGACCAGACTCTTCCAGATCTGCCAGTCGACCAGACTCTTCCAGATCTGCCAGTCGACCAGACTCTTCTAGATCTGCCAGTCGACCAGACTCTTCCAGATCTGCCAGTCGACCAGACTCTTCCAGATCTGCCAGTCGACCAGACTCTTCCAGATCTGCCAGTCGACCAGACTCTTCCAGATTCTCCAGTCAGCCAGGATCTGCTAGATCCAACTATCTGCCTGGGCTTCCTCTCAGTGCTGAGCTTCCTCTCAGTGCTGAGCTTCCTCTCAGTGCTGAGCTACCCATCAGTCCCGAGCTACCTCTGTCCCGAGCTGTCCCTCTGTCCCGAGCGGTCATTAAGGAGGGTAACCTATCTAGGGACGCTAAGGAGGTGGACTAAAACGATTATGGAGTGGGGTCCACGTCCAGCGCCAGAGCCGCCACCGCGGACAGATGCCCACCCAGACCCTCCCCTATAGGTTCAGGTTTTGCGGCCGGAGTCCGCACCTTGGGGGGGGGGGTACTGTCACACCCTGACCATAGTTTACTTTGTATATTTCTATGTTGTGGTTGGTCAGGGTGTGATCTGAGTGGGCATTCTATGTTACATGTCTAGTTTGTCTAGTTCTATGTTCGGCCTGATATGGTTCTCAATCAGAGGCAGGTGTTCGTCATTGTCTCTGATTGGGAACCATATTTAGGTAGCCTGGGTTTCACTGTGTGTTTTTGGGTGATTGTTCCTGTCTGTGTTTTCACCAGATAGGGCTGTTTAGGTTTTCGTTACGTTCATTACGTTCTTTATTTTGTAGTGTTTGTATTAATTCGTGTTTTACGTTTGGTTATTAAAACATGGATCGCAATCTACACGCTGCATTTTGGTCCGACTCTCCTTCTCATACAGAAAACCGTTACAGAGACAGAGAGAGAGACAGAGAGAGAGACAGAGAGAGAGACAGAGAGAGAGACAGAGAGAGACAGAGAGAGAGACAGAGAGAGACAGAGAGAGAGACAGAGAGAGAGACAGAGAGAGAGACAGAGAGAGAGACAGAGAGAGAGACAGAGAGAGAGACAGAGAGAGAGACAGAGAGAGAGACAGAGAGAGAGAGAGCACATAAACAACATCACTTTTCAACAACATACATATTTCTCCATCAACAAAATCTCTTACCATTTATGAGATGAGAGAAAGAGGGAGGGAGAGAGAGGGAGATCGAGAGATTGAGAGAGAGAGAGAGAGAGAGGGAGATCGGGAGATTGAGAGAAGAAGAATAGAGAGGACGAGGGAGAGACTGAGTATTCTTCTGACAGTCCTCCTCTCCTCATCCTCTCCTCTCTGCCATCTGGCTTGGAGACTCCCTTGGCTCCTCTTGTCCCCTCTTGTCCATGCCTTTTGACATGGGACAAAACACAACACCAAACCATAACTATGAAGAAGTTAAACAAGTACGTTTATTATCTATTAAATAGCAATCAGTCTGTTTTTAGTTTTTCTCAACATCTCCTCTACATCTGTCATTAGATGTAGGTAGAAATACTTGCGTCTCCAGTGTTTCCCTTCAGGGGAAATCACTGTGGTAGGCGTTTGTGCTTCACAGAAGTGGAAAACACATAGTCCTGGAGGAATTTAAACTCAGGCTGAGTCTGGCCCCAGACCCAACATGATGAATGACCCTCACAGCGAGGAATGAGAGAGAAAGGGGGGGGGGGCTGAGAGAGAGAGGAGAGAGAGGAGGGAGATGAGGCGGTGAGAGAGAAAGGGGGGGGGCTGAGAGAGAGAGGAGAGAGAGGAGGGAGAGGAGGCGGAGAGAGAAGGGGGGGGGGGCTGAGAGAGAGAGGAGAGAGAGGAGGGAGATGAGGCGGAGAGAGAAGGGATGAGGAGTAGAAGAGAGAGAGAAGAACCTCATGCAGGTGGATGCATGGCGATGGTGTTCTGGACCAACTGAAGCTAATGTTTCCCTTCAGATTCTTACTCCATAAGTTGTGTATCTCCTATCTCCTCTTCCTCCACCTATCTCCTTCCTCCTCTTCCTCTCTCCCCCCTCCTCTTTCTCTCAATCCTCCTCCTCTTCCTCTCTCATTCCTCCTCTTCCTCTCTCCCTCTACCGCGTCCTCTGTCTTGCCTCCTCTTCCACTCTCCCACCTCCTCTTCCTCTCTCCCACCTCTTTCTCTCTCCTTCCTCCTCTTCCTCTCTCCCTTTCTCTTCCTCTCTTCCTCTTCCTCTCTCCCTCCTCCTCTTCCTCTCTCCCTCCTCTTTCTCTATACCGCCACCTCTTCCTCTCCCCCTCCTCCTCTTCCTCTCTCCCTCCTCATCTTCCATTTGCCCTCCTCCTCTTCCTCTCTCCCTCCTCACTCCCTCCTCTACTTCTCTCCCTTCTCCTCTTCATCCTCTTCCTGTCTCCCTCTTCCTCTCTCCCTTCCTCTTCCTCTCTCCCTTCTCCTCTTCCTCTCTCCCTCCTCTTTCTCTATACCACCACCTCTTCCTCTCCCCCTCCTCCTTTTCCTTTCGCCCTCCTCGTCTTCCTTTTGCCCTCCTCCTCTTCCTCTCTCCCACTTCACTCCCTCCTCTACTTCTCTCCCTTCTCCTCTTCCTCCTCTTCCTGTCTCCCTCCTCCTCTTCCTCTCTCCCTCCTCCTCTTCTCTCCCTCCTCCTCTTCCTCTCTCCTTCCTCCTCTTCATCTCTCCCTTCTTCTCTTCATCTCTCGCTCCCACTTCCCCCAGTAGTCATGTAGAATACTGGACTGGAAGGGGTGGGACACAGAGACAGTCATGTAGACTACTGGACTGGAAGGGGTGGGACACAGAGACAGTCATGTAGACTACTGGACTGGAAGGGGTGGGGACACAGAGACAGTCATGTAGACTACTGGACTGGAAGGTGTGGGGACACAGAGACAGTCATGTAGACTACTGGACTGGAAGGGGTGGGGACACAGAGACAGTCATGTATACCAGACTACTGGACTGGAAGGGGTGGGGACACAGAGACAGTCATGTAGACTACTGGACTGGAAGAGGTGGGGACACAGGGACAGTCATGTAGACTACTGGACTGGAAGGGGTGGGGACACAGAGACAGTCATGTAGACTACTGGACTGGAAGAGATGGGGACACAGAGACAGTCATGTAGACTACTGGACTGGAAGAGGTGGGGACACAGAGACAGTCATGTATACCAGACTGCTGGGATACAGAACGGCCCTTAAAGAACCACAACCTCATTTTCCTCAATGCATTATGGGTACTGGGAGGACTGACTGGATCTCAACTACAGTATCAGGACAAGTATCTACAGTATACTGCATTATCAGGACAAGTATCTACAGTATACTGCATTATCAGGACAATTATCTACAGTATACTACATTATAATAACAAGTATCTACAGTATACTGCATTATAATAACACGTATCTACAGTATACTGCATAATAATAACAAGTATCTACAGTATACTGCATTATCAGGACAAGTATCTACAGTGTACTGTATTATATTAACACGTTTCTACAGTATACTGCATTATAATAACAAGTATCTACAGTGTACTGCATTATAATAACAAGTATCTACAGTATACTGCATTATAATAACAAGTATCTACAGTATACTGCATTATAATCACAAGTATCTACAGTGTACTGCATTATAATAACAAGTATCTACAGTATACTGCATTATCAGGACAAGTATCTACAGTATACTGCATTATCAGGACAAGTATCTACATTATTCTGCATTATAATAACAAGTATCTACAGTATACTGCATTATCAGGACAAGTATCTACAGTATAATGCATTATCATAACAAGTATCTACAGTATACTGCATTATCAGGACAAGTATCTACAGTATACTGCATTATAATAACAAGTATCTACAGTATACTGCATTATCAGGACAAGTATCTACAGTATACTGCATTATCATAACAAGTATCTACAGTATACTGCATTATCAGGACAAGTATCTACAGTATACTGCATTATAATAACAAGTATCTACAGTATACTGCATTATCAGGACAAGTATCTACAGTATAATGCATTATCATAACAAGTATCTACAGTATACTGCATTATAATAACAAGTATCTACAGTGTACTGCATTATAATAACAAGTATCTACAGTATACTGCATTATCAGGACAAGTATCTACAGTGTACTGCATTATCAAGACACCTGCATTATAAGGACATAGAAATCCCACCTGTATTTATTAAGGACATGTCATCCTTCTTCTGAGGTTAATGCAAGTCAGCTGGACTGGACCTCTGAGGTACCCTGAGGTGGTCTGCTGGGTAATGAAGTAATAAGGTTTGAAGGGGGTGGTATATTGGCCATATACCATAAACCCCCTGTGGTGTCTTATTGCTATTGCAAACTTTTTATCAACATAAAGAGAACAGTAAATAAGTGTTTTTGCATCAGATATACACATGGCTGATATGCTGTTTCAGCCAATCAGCATCCAGACCCAAACTACCCGGTTTAAAATGTGACAAAAAGGAGCCAGTGAAGGGAGGGAGACCACTAATTGTTGGCAAGCTCCATGCTCCTAGCTATTAGCTCCACTGCCTAGCTCCATGCTGTTAGCTCCACTGGCTAACTCCATGCTGTTAACTCCACTGGCTAGCTCCATGCTGTTAACTCCACTGGCTAACTATACTGGCTAACTCCATGCGGATAGCTCCACTGGCTAGCTCCATGCTGTTAACTCCAATGGATAGCTCCATGCTGTTAGCTACACTGGCTAGCTCCAAGCTGTTATCGCCACTGGCTAGCTCCATGCTCGCAGCTCCACTGGCTAACTCCATGCTGTTAGCTCCACTGGTTAAATTCATGCTGTTGCTACACTGGCTAACTCCATGCTGTTAACTCCACTGGCTAACTCCATGCTGTTAGCTCCACTGGCTAGCTCCATGCTGTTAGCTCCACTGGCTAGCTCCATGCTCGACTGGCTAACTCTATGCTGTTAGCTCCACTGGCTAGCTCCATGCTGTTAGCTCCAATGGCTAACTCCATGCTGTTAGCTCCACTGGCTAACTCCATGCTGTTAGCTCCACTGGCTAGCTCCATGCTGTTAACTCCACTCTCTTGCTCTCTCACTCAGTTACTCTCTGACTCTCACTCTCTCTGTCCCTCTCTCTAGCTCTCTCTCTTGTTCCCTCTCTATTCCTGTCAGATGGGGAGCCAGAGTCTCCCCTCCTCTCCTCTCTGTTTACCCGCCACACAACAACACTCACAGGGGAGCCATGATGCTAAGAGGAGAGGGATGAAAGGGGTAAAGGACATTCCCTTACTCTATTCCTCCGTCCGTTATACGTCGTCCTGTCCCCCGAGCTACAACACTCACTACGATTCCCTGATTCCCTTCACAGCCTTCTGGCTTAGTACCACGTCTGTCTGTCTGTCTGTCTGTCTGTCTGCCTGCCTGCCGCCAGTCTGTCTGTCTGTTGAAAAAGCCCTCCCATTTAGATTGGTTGGATTAACTACCACAGCTAACAGCTTTGGCACGACAGCTCTGTGTGTTGGCTTCATCAACCTGTGTATGGATTAGGGAATACATTCCCATTCAAAATCCTATTTTCCATAACCCTACACTTAACCCTTAACCTAACCTTAACCCCAAACCCCTAACTCTAAACCTAACTCATAACCCTAAATTTAACCCTTAACTCTAACCTTAATCCCAAACACTAAATCTAACCTTAACCCTAAACCCCTAATTCTAAACCTAACTCATAACCCTAAATTTAACCCTTAACCTAACCTTAACCCCAAACCCCTAATTCTAAACCTAACTCATAACCCTAAACTTAACCCTTAACCTAACCTTAACCCCAAACCCCAAACCCCTAACTCTAAACCTAACTCATAACCCTAACCATAACCCTTAACCTAACCTTAATCCCAAACCCCTAACTC
Source organism: Oncorhynchus clarkii lewisi (assembly GCF_045791955.1). Classification (NCBI taxonomy): domain Eukaryota; kingdom Metazoa; phylum Chordata; class Actinopteri; order Salmoniformes; family Salmonidae; genus Oncorhynchus; species Oncorhynchus clarkii. The sequence continues at coordinate 149,040 of NW_027257977.1, read as the reverse complement.
TAAACCTAACTCATAACCCTAACCTTAACTCTAACTCTAACCTTAATCCCAATCCCTAAATCTAACCTTAAAGACAAAAAATTCCAGACATGAAACAAGTCCTGACTTTCCTGAAATGTCTTGTTTCCCTTCCTTGTCAGGACATTCTGGTCCCTTGTCAGGACATTCTGGTCCCTTGTCAGGACATTCTGGTCCCTTGTCAGGACATTCTGGTCCCTTGTCAGGACATTCTGGTCCCTTGTCAGGACATTCTGGTCCCTTGTCAGGACATTCTGGTCCTGATAATGTAGGAAAACACACCTGGCAGTGTGGTGCCACGACAACAACCTCTCCATCAACGTGATCTAGACAAAGGAGATGATTGTGGACTACAGGAAAAGGAGGACCGAGCAAGCCCCCATTCTCATCAACAGGGCTGTAGTGGAGCAGGTTGAGAGCTTCAAGTTCTCTTGGTATCCACATCACCAACGAACTATCATGGTCCAGACCCACCAAGACAGTCGTGAAGAGGATACGACAACGCATATTCCCCTTCAGGAGATGACAGAGATTTGGCGTGGGTCCTCAGATCCTCAAAAAGTTATACAGCTGCACCATCGAGGGCATGGTTGCTGGTTGCATCACCGCCTGGTATGGCAACTGTTTGATTTCCGACTGCAAGGCACTACAGTGTGTTAGCAGTTGATGTTATTCGTCAATAGCACAGACCCTAAAGCAAATCAGGGGTAGAAAAATAGGTTTATTCAAAGTGAACAAATCATAGTTGTTATGCTGGGAAGTAGATGGTCATTCTTCCCTGTCCTCAATGATTCTCCTCCACTGAACAACGGGACAGGATGTAATTTACAAACCAGCCATAGTCTGTGGTTGACCAATTAGAATTCTTTGCAGTAAAATTGGGCCAATGGCCAAATACCAAGTATCCTGTTTCAGGCCCAATGCATAGACAATTCGAACCAATGAGAACTTGCCACACGTAGCTGTGAGTCCTGGACTGAAATCCCTAGACAGATTCTAAACAGATGATGAACTGAAAAACAACTATTTCCATTGATTGTTAATTCCCTCTTGACCTCTAGTCCTCTGCGTTGTGTTTTTATCTTTGATCATTCTTACGAGAGGGTAGTGCGTACGGCCCAGTACATCACTGGGGCCAAGCTTCCTGCCATCCAGGACCTCTATACCAGGCGGTGTCAGAGGAAGGCCCAGTACATCACTGGGGCCAAGCTTCCTGCCATCCAGGACCTCTATACCAGGCGGTGTCAGAGGAAGGCCCAGTACATCACTGGGGCCAAGCTTCCTGCCATCCAGGACCTCTATACCAGGCGGGGTCAGAGGAAGGCCCTAAAAATGGCCAAAGACCCCAGCCACCCTAGTCATAGACTGTTCTCTCTGCTACTGCACGGCAAGTGTGGCTTCTTACCAGCTTCTGCACCCAAGCCATGAGACTCCTGAACACCTAATCAAATGGCCACCCAGACTATTTGCATTGTGTCCACATTGACTCTGTACCGGTACCCCCTGTATATAGCCTCCACATTGACTCTGTACCGGTACCCCCAGTATATCGTCTCCACATTGACTCTGTACCGGTACCCCCAGTATATAGTCTCCACATTGACTCGGTACCAGTACCCCCTGTATATAGCCTCCACATTGACTCTGTACTGGTACCACCTGTATATAGCCTCCACATTCACTCTGTACCGGTATTTTCATTTAAATTTTTTAAATATTATTTTTACTTCAGTTTATTTTAGTAAATACTTTCTTAACACTTATTTTTCTTAAAACTGCATTGTTGGTTAAGGGCTTGTAGGTAAGCATTTCACTGTAAGGTCTACTACACCTGTTGTATTCAGCATTTCACTGTAAGGTCTACTACACCTGTTGTATTCAGCATTTCACTGTAAGGTCTACTACACCTGTTGTATTCAGCATTTCACTGTAAGGTCTACTACACCTGTTGTATTCAGCATTTCACTATAAGGTCTACTACACCTGTTGTATTCAGTATTTCACTGTGAGGTCTACTACACCTGTTGTATTCAGCATTTCACTGTAAGGTCTACTACACCTGTTGTATTCAGCATTTCACTGTAAGGTCTACTACACCTGTTGTATTCAGCATTTCACTGTACGGTCTACTACACCTGTTGTATTCAGCATTTCACTGTACGGTCTACTACACCTGTTGTATTCAGTATTTCACTGTACGGTCTACTACACCTGTTGTATTCAGCATTTCACTGTACGGTCTACTACACCTGTTGTATTCAGCATTTCACTGTAAGGTCTACTACACCTGTTGTATTCGGCATTTCACTGTAAGGTCTACTACACCTGTTGTATTCAGCATTTCACTGTAAGGTCTACTACACCTGTTGTATTCAGCATTTCACTGTGAGGTCTACTACACCTGTTGTATTCAGCATTTCACTGTAAGGTCTACTACACCTGTTGTATTTAGCATTTCACTGTAAGGTCTACTACACCTGTTGTATTCAGCATTTCACTGTAAGGTCTACTACACCTGTTGTATTCGGCATTTCACTGTAAGGTCTACTACACCTGTTGTATTCAGCATTTCACTGTAAGGTCTACTACACCTGTTGTATTCAGCATTTCACTGTGAGGTCTACTACACCTGTTGTATTCAGCATTTCACTGTAAGGTCTACTACACCTGTTGTATTCAGCATTTCACTGTAAGGTCTACTACACCTGTTGTATTCAGCATTTCACTGTAAGGTCTACTACACCTGTTGTATTCAGCATTTCACTGTAAGGTCTACTACACCTGTTGTATTCAGCATTTCACTGTAAGGTCTACTACACCTGTTGTATTCAGCATTTCACTGTAAGGTCTACTACACCTGTTGTATTCAGCATTTCACTGTAAGGTCTACTACACCTGTTGTATTCAGCATTTCACTGTAAGGTCTACTACACCTGTTGTATTCAGCATTTCACTGTGAGGTCTACTACACCTGTTGTATTCAGCATTTCACTGTAAGGTCTACTACACCTGTTGTATTCAGCATTTCACTGTAAGGTCTACTACACCTGTTGTATTCAGCATTTCACTGTAAGGTCTACTACACCTGTTGTATTCAGCATTTCACTGTAAGGTCTACTACACCTGTTGTATTCAGCATTTCACTGTAAGGTCTACTACACCTGTTGTATTCAGCATTTCACTGTGAGGTCTACTACACCTGTTGTATTCAGCATTTCACTGTAAGGTCTACTACACCTGTTGTATTCAGCATTTCACTGTAAGGTCTACTACACCTGTTGTATTCAGCATTTCACTGTAAGGTCTACTACACCTGTTGTATTCAGCATTTCACTGTAAGGTCTACTACACCTGTTGTATTCAGCATTTCACTGTAAGGTCTACTACACCTGTTGTATTCGGCATTTCACTGTAAGGTCTACTACACCTGTTGTATTCAACATTTCACTGTAAGGTCTACTACACCTGTTGTATTCAGCATTTCACTGTAAGGTCTACTACACCTGTTGTATTCGGCATTTCACTGTCAGGTCTACTACACCTGTTGTATTCAACATTTCACTGTAAGGTCTACTACACCTGTTGTATTCAGCATTTCACTGTAAGGTCTACTACACCTGTTGTATTCAGCATTTCACTGTAAGGTCTACTACACCTGTTGTATTCAGCATTTCACTGTAAGGTCTACTACACCTGTTGTATTCAGCATTTCACTGTGAGGTCTACTACACCTGTTGTATTCAGCATTTCACTGTGAGGTCTACTACACCTGTTGTATTCAGCATTTCACTGTAAGGTCTACTACACCTGTTGTATTCAGCATTTCACTGTAAGGTCTACTACACCTGTTGTATTCAGCATTTCACTGTAAGGTCTACTACACCTGTTGTATTCAGCATTTCACTGTAAGGTCTACTACACCTGTTGTATTCAGCATTTCACTGTAAGGTCTACTACACCTGTTGTATTCAGCATTTCACTGTGAGGTCTACTACACCTGTTGTATTCAGCATTTCACTGTGAGGTCTACTACACCTGTTGTATTCAGCATTTCACTGTAAGGTCTACTACACCTGTTGTATTCAGCATTTCACTGTAAGGTCTACTACACCTGTTGTATTCAGCATTTCACTGTAAGGTCTACTACACCTGTTGTATTCAGCATTTCACTGTAAGGTCTACTACACCTGTTGTATTCGGCATTTCACTGTCAGGTCTACTACACCTGTTGTATTCAACATTTCACTGTAAGGTCTACTACACCTGTTGTATTCAGCATTTCACTGTAAGGTCTACTACACCTGTTGTATTCAGCATTTCACTGTAAGGTCTACTACACCTGTTGTATTCAGCATTTCACTGTAAGGTCTACTACACCTGTTGTATTCAGCATTTCACTGTAAGGTCTACTACACCTGTTGTATTCAGCATTTCACTGTAAGGTCTACTACACCTGTTGTATTTAGCATTTCACTGTGAGGTCTACTACACCTGTTGTATTCAGCATTTCACTGTAAGGTCTACTACACCTGTTGTATTCAGCATTTCACTGTGAGGTCTACTACACCTGTTGTATTCGGCATTTCACTGTAAGGTCTACTACACCTGTTGTATTCAGCATTTCACTGTGAGGTCTACTACACCTGTTGTATTCAGCATTTCACTGTGAGGTCTACTACACCTGTTGTATTCAGCATTTCACTGTGAGGTCTACTACACCTGTTGTATTCGGCCCATGTGACACAATTAACATTTGATTTGATTGTTTTGATTTGATTCATATATGCAACTACTGAAATGGTCTCCCCATTCTGCAGATTGTTTTTTGATGAGGTTCCTTGGTCTGCCTTTCATTCTATCTCTGCAGATTGTTTGAGATGAGGTTCCTTGGTCTGCCTTTCATTCTATCCCTGCAGATTGTTTTTTGACGAGGTCTCTTGGTCTGCCTTTCATTCTATCCCTGCAGATTGTTTGAGATGAGGTCTCTTGTTCTGCCTTTCATTCTATCCCTGCAGATTGTTTGAGATGAGGTCTCTTGGTCTGCCTTTCATTCTATCCCTGCAGATTGTTTGAGATGAGGTTCCTTGGTCTGCCTTTCATTCTGTCCCTGCAGATTGTTTGAGATGAGGTCTCTTGGTCTGCCTTTCATTCTATCCCTGCAGATTGTTTGAGATGATGTTCCTTGGTCTGCCTTTCATTCTATCCCTGCAGATTGTTTGAGATGAGGTCTCTTGGTCTGCCTTTCATTCTATCCCTGCAGATTGTTTGAGATGAGGTCTCTTGGTCTGCCTTTCATTCTATCCCTGCAGATTGTTTGAGATGAGGTTCCTTGGTCTGCTTTTCATTCTATCCCTGCAGATTCTGCCTTTCATTCTATCCCTGCAGATTGTTTGAGATGAGGTCCTTTGGTCTTTTTGGGCTTTGGTCTGTGGCTATTTCAGCTTTTACAGGGAAAGGTGAGAGGGGAGAGTAGGGCGTATCTTGTTTTTCTTGCCAGATAGCCCCAGAAATATAAGCTGTTTAGCTTGCTTGATGGATCAAATGAAAATGCCACATAAAACACTGAATTGGATTGGGATCTGAACAACTGTGTTGGTGTGTCTTCCGGCTGTGCTGTCGACCTTCAAACAAAGTTATTGTTGTAAGAGCCAAACCTTTTGGACATTTTTGGTCACATTTTCACATAAATAGTGACATCACGGCGTAATTAGATTGTTGTACAACAGAGGTTGAGGATGAGGATCTGTGAATGGCCGATTTTTTAAAACTTCTATATGAGAACCACAACATTTCCAAAACACATCAGCCATCTAATGTTTTCATACTGTCTCACTAATCTGGTTGCCAATTGTTTACCTTTGTAGATATAATTTCTTGTAAACTGAACAAAAAGATAAACCCAACATATAAAGTGTTGGTTTCATCTTTTATGAGCTGAAATAAAAGATCCCAGAAATGTTCAATACGCACAAATAAAACTGGTTTTATGTCCCTGTTAGTGAGCATTTCTCCAAGATAATCCATCCATCTGACAGGTGTGATATATCAAGAAACTGATTAAACAGCATGATCATTACACAGCAGCCACTTGTACTGGGGACAATAAAAGGCCACTCTAAAATGTGCAGTTTTGTCACACAACACAATGCCACAGATGTCTCAAGTTTTGAGGGGATGTGCAATTGGCATGCTGACGACAGGAATGTCCACCAGAGCTGATGTCAGAGAATTTAATGTTCATTTATCTACAATAAACCACCACCAATGTTGTCTTAGAAAATGTGACAGTATGTCAAACTGGCTTCACAACCACAGACCACGTGTAACCACGCCAACCCAGGACCTCCACATCTGGCCTCACAACCACAGACCACGTGTAACCACGCCAACCCAGGACCTCCACATCTGGCTTCACAACCACAGACCACGTGTAACCACGCCAACCCAGGACCTCCACATCTGGCTTCACAACCACAGACCACGTGTAACCACGCCAACCCAGGACCTCCACATCTGGCCTCACAACCACAGACCACGTGTAACCACGCCAACCCAGGACTTCCACATCTGGCTTCTTCACCTGTGGGATCGTCTGATACCAGTCACCTGGACAGCTGATTATACTGAGTATTATTTCTGTCTGTAATAAAGCCCTTTTGTTTGGAAAAAACTCATTCCGATTGGCTGGGCCTGGCTCCCCAGTGGGTGGGCCTTAGCCCTCCCAGGCCCATCAACGGCTACGCCCCTGCCCAGCCATGTGAAATCCATAGATTATGGCCTAATGAATTTATTTCAATCGACTGATTTCCTTAAATGAACTTTAACTCAGTAAAATCTTTGAAATTGTTGCATGTTGCATTAACATTTTTGTTCAGTATAAATTGTTAGGTGTTTACTCTTCTAGAGCGTTATTTATTGACAGAACTGAAGGGGCTTTTCACACTACTAAGTAGAACTCATCAGACTGATTGTTGGTCTGTACAGTAGGGGGTTGTTTCTCATCTGTTCTTTCCCTTCCTGTCGGCGTGGTGTGTTATAGGGACCGGACCAGCCGTCGGTGGGTGACTAACAGCTGTAATTTTCGCCCGTTTCTACATGTAGAATCGGGTTGCACCCGGTTTGATGATTACGGCTGTCACTCTGTTCAGAGGTGCTAAGTACTTCCGGACCTCAGACGCACAACAATCCTACTGGTTTGTCCGTGCCTTAAACTAATCAGAGCAAAGCCAAGCTGCAGGGGAGAGAGGGGTAAGTTGAGCCACCCTTGTTTCTAGGAAACCATGCACAAAATGTATAAATTGATCAAATATTTAAGAAGAGGTCATAATTTCATGGAGTCCGTGAAAGAAGAAGCCACATGGAAAAATTGTTAAGCAAGTTAGGTCTAAAAAAAAATTTTTTACCCCCCAAAATTACAAAACTGATTTTCACCAATTCAAATGATTTTATTGTGTTAGTCGTTTCATGAATCTTATAACTAAACAAAATGTATTTCTTAATTCAATTATTTTACTTTTAGATGTGTGTATTGTTGTGTATTGTTAGATACTACTGCACTGTTGGAGCTAGGAACACAAGCATTTAGTTAGATACCACTGCACTGTTGGAGCTAGAAACACAAGCATTTAGTTAGATACCACTACACTGTTGGAGCTAGAAACACAAGCATTTAGTTAGATACCACTACACTGTTGGAGCTAGAAACACAAGCATTTAGTTAGATACCAATACACTGTTGGAGCTAGAAACACAAGCATTTAGTTAGATACCACTACACTGTTGGAGCTAGAAACACAAGCATTTAGTTAGATACCACTGCACTGTTGGAGCTAGAAACACAAGCATTTAGTTAGATACCAATACACTGTTGGAGCTAGAAACACAAGCATTTAGTTAGATACCACTACACTGTTGGAGCTAGAAACACAAGCATTTAGTTAGATACCACTACACTGTTGGAGCTAGAAACACAAGCATTTAGTTAGATACCAATACACTGTTGGAGCTAGAAACACAAGCATTTAGTTAGATACCACTACACTGTTGGAGCTAGAAACACAAGCATTGCGCAACACTCGCAATAACATCTGCTAAATATGTGTATGTGACCAATAACATCTGCTAAATATGGATAGGGATGTCTGCCTGCTAATAGGGGAGTCTGCCTGCTAGTAGGGATGTCTGCCTGCTAGTAGGGATGTCTGCCTGCTAATAGGGATGTCTGCCTGCTAGTAGGGATGTCTGCCTGCTAATAGGGATGTCTGCCTGGTAATAGGGACGCCTGCCTGCCAATAGGGGAGTCTGCCTGCTAGTAGGGATGTCTGCCTGCTAGTAGGGATGTCTGCCTGCTAATAGGGATGTCTGCCTGCTAATAGGGATGTCTGCCTGCTAATAGGGATGTCTGCCTGCTAATAGGGGAGTCTGCCTGCTAGTAGGGGCGTCTGCCTGCTAATAGGGGCGTCTGCCTGCTAATAGGGGCGTCTGCCTGCTAATAGGGGCGTCTGCCTGCTAAGACCAACACACCACCAACAACCTCAAAGGGAGTCTGAGCCAAGGAAACACCACCCCCGTACCCCTGGACAACACAAGCAGCCTGAGAAAAGGACCAGCAAACCCCCAGGACCTCTGGACAACACAAGCAGCCTGAGAAAGGGACCAGCAAACCCCCAGGACCTCTGGACAACAAAAGCAGCCTGAGAAAAGGACCAGCAAACCCCCAGGACCTCTGGACAACAAAAGCAGCCTGAGAAAAGGACCAGCAAACCCCCAGGACCTCTGGACAACAAAAGCAGCCTGAGAAAAGGACCAGCAAACCCCCAGGACCTCTGCCCAGAGAGACAGTTATGCTCCAGTAGCATCCATAGGAAGCACCCGCACGTCCCATCCAACAGAACTACAACAGAGATCCAGAACAGTCAGCAGAGAGAATCCCAGGAGCTCAGCCAGAGAGCTATGCTGAGATAACCCGTAGGTCTGCAAAAACCCTGCAGCATCTCTAATCTTAATCAGAGAAGACAACATCATCATCGTCTTCAGTCGAGTGACGCATTGTCACACCCTGACCATAGCTTGCTTTGTATGTTCTATGTTTTGTTTGGTCAGGGTGTGATCTGAGTGGGCATTCTATGTTGGATGTCTTGTTTGTCTGTTTCTGTGTTTGGGCCTGATATGGTTCTCAATCAGAGGCAGGTGTTAGTCATTGTCTCTGATTGGGAGCCATATTTAGGTAGCCTGTTTGGTGTTGGGGTTTTGTGGGTGACTGTTCCTGTCTTTGTGTTTGTTACACCAGATAGGGCTGTTTTCGTTTTTTTTTTCTTCACATTTCTTGTTTTGTATATTGTTCATTTATCATCTTCATTAAAGACGTGTCACAATAACCACGCTGCGTTTTGGTCCGCCTCTCCTTCAACAGAAGAAACCCGTGGCACACATTCGTTTTTTTTGTTTTATTCATTTTATTGTTATTTTATTGTTATTCATTTTATTGTTATTTTATTGTTATTTATTGTTATTCATTTTATTGTTATTTTATTGTTATTCATTTTATTGTTATTTATTGTTATTCATTTTATTGTTATTTTATTGTTATTCATTTTATTGTTATTTATTTTATTGTTATTTATTGTTATTCATTTTATTGTTATTCATTTTATTGTTATTTATTGTTATTCATTTTATTGTTATTTATTGTTATTCATTTTATTGTTATTTATTGTTATTCATTTTATTGTTATTTATTGTTATTCATTTTATTGTTATTTATTGTTATTCATTTTATTGTTATTTATTGTTATTCATTTTATTGTTATTTTATTGTTATTCATTTTATTGTTATTTATTGTTATTCATTTTATTGTTATTTATTGTTATTCATTTTATTGTTATTTTATTGTTATTCATTTTATTGTTATTTTATTGTTATTCATTTTATTGTTATTTTATTGTTATTCATTTTATTGTTATTTATTGTTATTCATTTTATTGTTATTTATTGTTATTCATTGTATTGTTATTTTATTGTTATTCATTTTATTGTTATTTATTGTTATTCATTTTATTGTTATTTATTGTTATTCATTTTATTGTTATTTATTGTTATTCATTTTATTGTTATTTTATTGTTATTCATTTTATTGTTATTTATTGTAATTCATTTTATTGTTATTTATTGTTATTCATTTTATTGTTATTTATTGTTATTCATTTTATTGTTATTTTATTGTTATTCATTTTATTGTTATTTATTGTTATTCATTTTATTGTTATTTATTGTTATTCATTTTATTGTTATTTTATTGTTATTCATTTTATTGTTATTTATTGTTATTCATTTTATTGTTATTTATTGTTATTCATTTTATTGTTATTTATTGTTATTCATTTTATTGTTATTTAATCATGTCTCTAGTGCAGATAGAATAACAGATACTAAAGGCTTCTCCATGGAAACATCCACAGCTTGCTACCCATAATAGCCGTGCTCAGAGCGTGGGGAGAAAGGCTTCTCCATGGAAACATCCACAGCTTGCTACCCATAATAGCCGTGCTCAGAACGTGGGGAGAAAGGCTTCTCCATGGAAACATCCGTAGCTTGCTACCCATAATAGCCGTGCTCAGAGCGTGGGGAGAAAGGCTTCTCCATGGAAACATCCGTAGCTTGCTACCCATAATAGCCGTGCTCAGAGCGTGGGGAGAAAGGCTTCTCCATGGAAACATCCGTAGCTTGCTACCCATAATAGCCGTGCTCAGAGCGTGGGGAGAAAGGCTTCTCCATGGAAACATCCGTAGCTTGCTACCCATAATAGCCGTGCTCAGAGCGTGGGGAGAAAGGCTTCTCCATGGAAACATCCGTAGCTTGCTACCCATAATAGCCGTGCTCAGAGCGTGGGGAGAAAGGCTTCTCCATAGAAACATCCACAGCTTGCTACCCATAATAGCCGTGCTCAGAGCGTGGGGAGAAAGGCTTCTCCATGGAAACATCCGTAGCTTGCTACCCATAATAGCCGTGCTCAGAGCGTGGGGAGAAAGGCTTCTCCATGGAAACATCCGTAGCTTGCTACCCATAATAGCCGTGCTCAGAGCGTGGGGAGAAAGGCTTCTCCATGGAAACATCCACAGCTTGCTACCCATAATAGCCGTGCTCAGAGCGTGGGGAGAAAGGCTTCTCCATGGAAACATCCGTAGCTTGCTACCCATAATAGCCGTGCTCAGAGCGTGGGGAGAAAGGCTTCTCCATGGAAACATCCACAGCTTGCTACCCATAATAGCCGTGCTCAGAACGTGGGGAGAAAGGCTTCTCCATGGAAACATCCACAGCTTGCTACCCATAATAGCCGTGCTCAGAACGTGGGGAGAAAGGCTTCTCCATGGAAACATCCGTAGCTTGCTACCCATAATAGCCGTGCTCAGAACGTGGGGAGAAAGGCTTCTCCATGGAAACATCCGTAGCTTGCTACCCATAATAGCCGTGCTCAGAACGTGGGGAGAAAGGCTTCTCCATGGAAACATCCGTAGCTTGCTACCCATAATAGCCGTGCTCAGAGCGTGGGGAGAAAGGCTTCTCCATGGAAACATCCGTAGCTTGCTACCCATAATAGCCGTGCTCAGAACGTGGGGAGAAAGGCTTCTCCATGGAAACATCCGTAGCTTGCTACCCATAATAGCCGTGCTCAGAGCGTGGGGAGAAAGGCTTCTCCATGGAAACATCCACAGCTTGCTACCCATAATAGCCGTGCTCAGAGCGTGGGGAGAAAGGCTTCTCCATGGAAACATCCACAGCTTGCTACCCATAATAGCCGTGCTCAGAACGTGGGGAGAAAGGCTTCTCCATGGAAACATCCACAGCTTGCTACCCATAATAGCCGTGCTCAGAGTGTGGGGAGAAAGGCTTCTCCATGGAAACATCCGTAGCTTGCTACCCATAATAGCCGTGCTCAGAGCGTGGGGAGAAAGGCTTCTCCATGGAAACATCCGTAGCTTGCTACCCATAATAGCCGTGCTTAGAGCGTGGGGAGAAAGGCTTCTCCATGGAAACATCCGTAGCTTGCTTCCCATAATAGCCGTGCTCAGAGCGTGGGGAGAAAGGCTTCTCCATGGAAACATCCGTAGCTTGCTACCCATAATAGCCGTGCTCAGAGCGTGGGAAGAAACTCATCAACTCACATATTAATAATTTCAGAGACATGGTTGAATAACAACATTTCAGACCCTGAGTTAAAAGTGTCTTCGTGACATAGACTAAATACCCTAGAATAGAATATTGTAAATATACATATGAGATGAGTAAAGGAAAAATATGTAAACATTATTAAAGTGACTAGTGTTCCATTATTAAAGTGGCCAGTGATTTCAAGTCTATGTAAATGGGGCATCAGCCTCTATGGTGCAGGGTTACGTAACCGGCTGGTGGCTGCCTACTGTAGTGATGGCTATTTGACAGTCTGATGGTCTTGAGATGGAAGCTGTTTTTCAGTCTCTCGGTCCCAGCTTTGATGCACCTGTACTGACCTCGCCTTCTAGATGATAGCAGGGTGAACAGGCAGTGGCTCGGGTGGTTATTGTTCATGATGATCATTTTGGCCTTCCTGTGACATTTACAGACCACCAAAATACCCCAGTAGACTCCATAAACATTATTATCACCAATATTTATTCAATGTTTATCTTAGGTGACTTTATTAAGAATTGACTGTATTTAAATCCTCTGCTAACGATAGAAAAACTATTAAACATCTGGTTTTTAATTTAATTAATTAAAGATCCAACAACTGTCAAATCCACCAACTCATAATGTGATTTTTCAGGATTGTCTCTTGGTGACACGTCCTGACAGGATTCTAAATGCAGGTGTTCTTCCAGACTGTGTCAGAGATCATTACATCATCTACTATGGCAGGAAAAGGAAGATACCTAAAGCACCACCCCTAAAAATGAATTCATTTAATTAAGACAATGTACAAATGTAAATATTGATTATTTAATTGATGACTTGATACCCATAAACTGGCAAAGATCCCAACTAATCCCAACATCCCAGAATGCATGGGATGACTTTTTCACTGAATTCACAAAGGTTTGTGATGAACATTTATTTATTATTATACATTTTGATTTCACCTTTATTTAACCAGGTAGACCAGATCACCTTTATTTAACCAGGTAGACCAGATCACCTTTATTTAACCAGGTAGACCAGATCACCTTTATTTAACCAGGTAGACCAGATCACCTTTATTTAACCAGGTAGACCAGATCACCTTTACTTAACCAGGTAGACCAGATCACCTTTATTTAACCAGGTAGACCAGATCACCTTTATTTAACCAGGTAGACCAGATCACCTTTATTTAACCAGGTAGACCAGATCACCTTTATTTAACCAGGTAGACCAGATCACCTTTATTTAACCAGGTAGACCAGATCACCTTTATTTAACCAGGTAGACCAGATCACCTTTATTTAACCAGGTAGACCAGATCACCTTTATTTAACCAGGTAGACCAGATCACCTTTATTTAACCAGGTAGACCAGATCACCTTTATTTAACCAGGTAGACCAGATCACCTTTATTTAACCAGGTAGGCCAGATCACCTTTATTTAACCAGGTAGACCAGATCACCTTTATTTAACCAGGTAGGCCAGATCACCTTTATTTAACCAGATAGACCAGATAACCTTTATTTAACCAGGTAGACCAGATCACCTTTATTTAACCAGGTAGGCCAGATCACCTTTATTTAACCAGGTGGGCCAGATCACCTTTATTTAACCAGGTAGGCCAGATCACCTTTATTTAACCAGGTAGACCAGATCACCTTTATTTAACTAGGTAGACCAGATCACCTTTACTTAACCAGGTAGACCAAATCACCTTTATTTAACCAGGTAGACCAGATCACCTTTATTTAACCAAGTAGACCAGATCACCTTTATTTAACCAGGTAGACCAGATCACCTTTATTTAACCATGTAGACCAGATCACCTTTATTTAACCAGGTAGGCCAGTTGAAAACAAGTTCTCATTTACAACTGCGACCTGGCCAAGATAAAGCAAAGCAGTGAGACACAAACAACAACAACACAGAGTTACACATAAACAAACGTACAAACATGCCCCTTGGAGAACAAGGGACCTGCCCTGGGTTGGCTCTGCCTTAGTACATCTGTTCAGAGACAGGGATACACCCTGGGATAAGTACCGTAGAACCAAAGATACAACTGGCTGCGAATCCTATAGAACAATTAAGAAACGCCAGTATAACTACAAACTACCTTCTTATATGGATAGTATTACCAAGAGTTAAACCAAAATCCACAGTAGTTCTGGAAATACGCAAATGACCTTTTAAAAGGGGTTAAATAATCAACCTAATGAGTAAATAATCCTAAATGGCCGTGTCAATTCAAGAGCCAGCGGATTTACCGTAGCGGATTTACCGTAGCTGATTTACCGTAGCGGATTTACCGTAGCGGATTGACCGTAGCGGATTGACCGTAGCGGATGTTTCAATCAGCATGTCTCGTCTGTTAGATCATCATGATACCTCAAATAACAACTTCACCCACAATTTCCATCCATGCCAGATATACATGGAAGACCAGCACCCCATTCGACTTTAGAAAGACTAAAACCCACTGATATTCTACAGTCTGCATCGACCAGCTGCCGACTGTCAAGTTCCAGTAGGTGTTTCTGTAGGGTTTCCCACTGTTTCCTCTGCATGCTTTTCCTCTGATCTTTAACAAAGCATTTTAACTCAGAGCTTTAAACATGCTAAGTACAAGCTGACCATAATTCCTCCTGATAGGCTCATTAGTACCAGCTGACCGTAATGCCTCCTGATAGGCTCATTAGTACCAGCTGACCGTAATGCCTCCTGATAGGCCCATTAGAACCAGCCCTTTTAATTCCTCCTGATAGGCCCATTAGAACCAGCCCTTCACTAAGAAGTGTAATGCCTCCTAATAGGCCCATTAGAACCAGCCCTTCACTAAGAGGTCTAATGCCTCCTGATAGGCCCATTAGAACCAGCCCTTTTAATGCCTCCTGATAGGCTCATTAGAACCAGCCCTTTTAATTCCTCCTGATAGGCCCATTAGAACCAGCCCTTCACTAAGAGGTGTAATGCCTCCTGATAGGCCCATTAGAACCAGCCCTTCACTAAGAGGTCTAATGCCTCCTGATAGGCCCATTAGAACCAGCCCTTTTAATGCCTCCTGATAGGCTCATTAGAACCAGCCCTTTATTAAGAGGTGTAATGTGGGGTGTAACTGGGGGTAACAGGGTGAGGAGAGATCGATGGAGGATCTTGCTGTAAAAGCAGCTGTTTATTGGATTGCAGCACAGAGAGGGAGGGAGGGAGGGAGACAGAGAGAGAGACAGAGAGAGAGAGAGAGAGAGACAGAGGGAGGGAGAGAGAGAGAGAGCGAGAGAGTACTGCCTCCCAGGGTTAAGGACCTTCCTCCTCCGTCCTCCTATATGGAACAGACCACAGTATTAACATTTCAGCTGCAGCAGGGAAGCGTGTTGCTATTATCAGGTGAAGAGAGATTCCTATTAGCAGCCAGACATTCCTATTAGCAGTCAGACGTTCCTATTAGCAGCCAGACATTCCTATTAGCAGTCAGACATTCCTATTATCAGGTGAAGAGAGATTCCAATTAGCAGTCAGACATCCCTATTAGCAGGTGAAGAGAGATTTCTATTAGCAGTCAGACATTCCTATTATCAGGTGAAGAGAGATTCCTATTAGCAGTCAGACATCCCTATTCTCAGGTGAAGAGAGATTCCTATTAGCAGTCAGACATTCCTATTAGCAGTCAGACATCCCTATTAGCAGGTGAAGAGAGATTCCTATTAGCAGTCAGACATTCCTATTAGCAGTCAGACATTCCTATTAGCAGCCAGACATTCCTATTAGCAGTCAGACATTCCTATTAGCAGGTAAAGAGAGATTCCTATTAGCAGCCAGACATTCCTTTTATCAGGTGAAGAGAGATTCCTATTAGCAGTCAGACATTCCTATTAGCAGTCAGAAATCCCTATTAGCAGGTGAAGAGAGATTCCTATTAGCAGTCAGACATTCCTATTAGCAGCCAGACATTCCTATTAGCAGTCAGACATTCCTATTAGCAGGTGAAGAGAGATTCCTATTAGCAGCCAGACATTCCTATTAGCAGGTGAAGAGAGAATCCTATTAGCAGTCAGACATTCCTATTATCAGCCAGACATTCCTATTAGCAGTCAGACATTCCTATTAGCAGTCAGACATCCCTATTAGCAGTCAGACATCCCTATTAGCAGTCAGACATTCCTATTGGCAGTCAGACATTCCTATTAGCAGTCAGACATCCCTTTTAGCAGTCAGACATTCCTAATAGCAGTCAGACATCCCTATTAGCAGTCAGACATCCCTATTAGCAGTCAGACATTCCTATTAGCAGTCAGACATCCCTATTAGCAGGTGAAGAGAGATTCCTATTAGCAGTCAGACATTCCTATTAGCAGTCAGACATTCCTATTAACAGTCAGACATTCCTATTAGCAGTCAGACATCACTATTAGCAGGTGAAGAGAGATCCCTCATAGCAGTCAGACATTCGTATTAGCAGGTGAAGATAGATCCCTCAAAGCAGTCAGACATTCGTATTAGCAGTCAGACATCCCTATTAGCAGTCAGACATTCCTATTAGCAGGTGGAGAGAGATTCCTATTAGCACTCAGACATTCTTCTTAGCAGGTGAATAGAGATTCCTATTAGAAGTCAGACATTCTTATTAGCAGGTGAAGAGAGATTCCTATTAGCAGTCAGACATTCATAATAGCAGTCAGACATTCGTATTAGCAGTCAGACATCCCTATTAGCTGTCAGACATCCCTATTAGCAAGTGAAGAGAGATTCCTATTAGCAGTCAGACATTCCTATTAGCAGTTAGACATCCCTATTAGCAGTCAGACATCCCTATTAGCAGTCAGACATTCCTATTAGCAGTCAGACACCCCTATTAGCAGTCAGACACCCCTATTAGCAGTCAGACATCCCTATTAGCAGTCAGACATCCCTATTAGCAGTCAGACATCCCTATTAGCAGTCAGACATCCCTATTAGCATGTGAAGAGAGATTCCTATTAGCATGCAGACATTCCTATTAGCAGTCAGACATCCCTATTAGCAATCAGACATTCCTATTAGCAGTCAGACACCCCTATGGAGAGAGATTCCTATTAGCAGTCAGACATTCTTATTAGCAGGTGAAGAGAGATTCCTATTAGAAGTCAGACATTCTTATTAGCAGGTGAAGAGAGATTCCTATTAGCAGTCAGACATTCCTATTAGCAGGTGGAGAGAGATTCCTATTAGCAGTCAGACATTCTTATTAGCAGGTGAAGAGAGATCCCTCATAGCAGTCAGACATTCGTATTAGCAGTCAGACATCCCTATTAGCAGTCAGACATTCCTATTAGCAGGTGGAGAGAGATTCCTATTAGCAGTCCGACATTCCTATTAGCAGGTGAAGAGACATTACTATTAGTAGTCAGACATCCCTATTAGCAGGTGAAGAGAGATTCCTATTAGCAGTCAGACATTCCTATTAGCAGTCAAACATTCCTATTAGCAGTCAGACATTCCTATTAGCAGTCAGACACCCCTATTAGCAGTCAGACATTCCTATTAGCAGTCAGACATCCCTATTAGCAGTCAGATATCCCTATTAGCAGTCAGACATCCCTATTAGCAGGTGAAGAGAGATTCCTATTAGCAGTCAGACATTCCTATTAGCAGTCAGACATTCCTATTTGCAGGTGAAGAGAGATTCCTATTAGCAGTCAGACATTCCTATTAGCAGTCAGACATCCCTATTAGCAGTCAGACATCCCTATTAGCAGTCAGACATCCCTATTAGCAGTCAGACATCCCTATTAGCAGTCAGACATTCCTAATAGCAGTCAGATATCCCTATTAGCAGTCAGACATTCCTATTAGCAGTCAGATATCCCTATTAGCAGGTGGAGAGAGATTCCTATTAGCAGTCAGACATTCTTATTAGCAGGTGAAGAGAAATTCCTATTAGAAGTCAGACATTCTTATTAGCAGGAGAAGATAGATTCCTATTAGCAGTCAGACATTCCTAATAGCAGTCAGACATTCGTATTAGCAGTCAGACATCCCTATTAGCAGTCAGACATTCCTATTAGCAGGTGGAGAGAGATTCCTATTAGCAGTCCGACATTCCTATTAGCAGGTGAAGAGACATTACTATTAGTAGTCAGACATCCCTATTAGCAGGTGAAGAGAGATTCCTATTAGCAGTCAGACATTCCTATTAGCAGTCAAACATTCCTATTAGCAGTCAGACATTCATATTAGCAGTCAGACACCCCTATTAGCAGTCAGACATTCCTATTAGCAGTCAGACATCCCTATTAGCAGTCAGATATCCCTATTAGCAGTCAGACATCCCTATTAGCAGGTGAAGAGAGATTCCTATTAGCAGTCAGACATTCCTATTAGCAGTCAGACATTCCTATTTGCAGGTGAAGAGAGATTCCTATTAGCAGTCAGACATTCCTATTAGCAGTCAGACATCCCTATTAGCAGTCAGACATCCCTATTAGCAGTCAGACATTCCTATTAGCAGTCAGACATCCCTATTAGCAGTCAGACATCCCTATTAGCAGGTGAAGAGAGATTCCTATTAGCAGTCAGACATTACTATTTGCAGTCAGACATCCCTATTAGCAGTCAGACATCCCTATTAGCAGTCAGACATTCCTAATAGCAGTCAGATATCCCTATTAGCAGTCAGACATTCCTATTAGCAGTCAGATATCCCTATTAGCAGTCAGATATCCCTATTGGTAGTCAGACATTCCTATTAGCAGTCAGACATCCCTATTAGCAGTCAGGAGGAAATCTCTTGAGATGTCACATCTCGTTTTCAAGTGTGTGCCCCCCCAAAATATATATTTTCAAAAATTCTTAGTAACAAAATGGCAACTACTGTCTAATAATAATAACATTGAAATAATAATAATGACAATAATACAAATTAAATTCTTACATTAATAACAGCATAAGTTGTACATCTACTTAGAGGCCTACAACTAATAACAGCTACTGTACTGTAGCAGACACTCTATTCCAGAGACACTTATATATGTACCTATAATATATATTTACATACATGTCTACATACATGTCTACATACCTTCACATGGTGATATTTATATTAGTTAAAAATCCAAACAGTTTGTTCTTAACATTTGAAAAACATCTTTCTTAAATCCACAGTGTGATTTTTAATGCCCTGATTTCTATAGTACTTCGACACTTAGCATGTTTAAAGGTCTGAGTTAAAATAATTTGAGATAAAATGCTTTGTTAAAAACCACACAGAGAAAACAGTGTGACATCGTTGTGTGTTTGTCTGGAGAACGCCTTGAGTATCTCTTCTGTTCTGTTCTGAGTATCTGTTCTGAGGCCTCGTCACCTCAGCGACACGGTGAGGTTTCCCCACAGAGCAGACTCCTACAGCACATCCCAAAGGATTCATATAGGTTCCCATGACGACTCCGTATCCAACTGTTGTGAAGATCTCTTTCTAGACTGTCCTAAACTATTCAACTTTTAAACACTACAAAAAAACCCACTTGAACTTGACAGTTGGCAGCGGGTTGGTTGAGACTGCTGCAGGCTGTTTTTAAAATGTCAGGAGTTTTCGTAAGCGGAGTTTGAATTTGGAGGTTTTGAACAGCCGCAGTTCAAAGAGCATGTCACTGTGTCAGAGGGTGTCAGAGGGTGTCAGAGGGTGTCAGGGTGTGTCAGAACATTCTGGGACATACTGTGGCTGTCACAGTTTCTTGACTCCGGGTTTGGGGAACAAAAGTTCCCAAAGGCTAGCCTGTCAAGAGCCCCCTATACTCTCTTGACAAGTTTTCTCATTCCCCCTCCGCTCCCCCGTCCAGTGTTGCAGAGTGTGGTGGTCTACCTCAAGGAAATAAAGTTTCTCTCTCTCTTCCTTCTCTTCTCTTCTCCCCTCCTCCCTCCTCCTTCTCCCCTCCTCCCTCCTCCTTCTCCCCTCCCTCCTCCTTCTCCCCTCCCTCCTCCTTCTCTCCTCCTTCTCTCTTCTCCCCTCCTCCCTCCTCCTTCTCCCCTCCCTCCTCCTTCTCTCCTCCTTCTCTCCTCCCCTCCTCCTTCTCTCCTCCTTCTCTTCTCCCCTCCTCTTTCCTCCTTCTCCCCTCCCTCCTCCTTCTCTTCTCCCCTCCTCCCTCCTCCTTCTCTTCTTCCCTCCTCCCTCCTCCTTCTCTTCTCCCCTTCTCCCCCCTCCTCCTCTCCTCCCCTCCTCCTTCTCTCCTCCCCTCCTTATCTCCTCCCTCCTCCTTCTCTCCTCGCCTCCTCCTTCTCTCCTCCCTCCACCTCTCTTCTCCCCTCCTCATTCTTCCTTCTCCCCTCCCTCCTCATTCTCTTCTCCCCTCCTCCCCCCTTCTCTCCTCCCTCCTCCTTCCATCCTCTCCTCCTCCTTCTCTTCTCCCCTCCTCCCCCCTCCTTCTCTTCTCCCATCCTCCCTCTTCTCCCCTCCTCCTTCCTCCTTCTCTCCTCCCTCCTCCTTCTCTTCTCCCCTCCTCCTTCTCTTCTCCCCTCCTCCCTCTTCTCCCCTCCTCCTTCCTCCTTCTCTCCTCCCTCCTCCTTCTCTTCTCCCCTCCTCCTTCTCTTCTCCCCTCCTCCCTCTTCTCCCCTCCTCCCTCCTCCTTCTCTTCTCCCCTCCTCCCTAACCCAGAAGAGGTGGTTGCTATCACGCTGGGACAGGGCAGGGTTCTGAGCGAGCGAGGCTAGTGGGAGGGGCATGCTATCTCTCTCCCTCTTTCTCTCTCCACTCTCTCTTTCTTTCTCTCACTCACTCTCCCTCCTCTCTCCTCTCTCTCTCCCTCCTCTCTGTCTCTCTCTCCCTCCTCTCTGTCTCTCTCTCCCCGTCTCTCTGTCTCTTTCTCTCCTCTTTCTCTGACTCGCTTAATTTAATAAAGTGCAAAACAACATTGTAACACGGTAGTCATTAATTCATAATGGTTTGACATTAAACGGGTTTAAATCTATTGTTATCTCTGACAGTCTATGAAACATCATGTAAAACCAATGGCCTGTTTTGATGTTAACTGACTGGTCTATTATTTATTACTCTTATTATTGAATTATGTCTCGTACGACTTTCAATGTAATTAAAGTTAACTTGACATTCTATTAGGGTTTCTGTGTTCCGGAGAGGGGAAGGGTGTGTCCCAAATATAACCACTCTCAAACACACATAGTGTCCCTGGTCAAAACTAGTGCACTACGTAGGGAATAACGTCATTAAAAAATATGCCCGTCGTCGCGTTCGAGAGGCAGAGAGGCACCGGAGGCTCCTGTTTGAAGGCATGGGAGGGCACAATGTTCTCTCAACTCAGTCACTCTCTCTCTCTCTCTCTCTCTCTCTACTTCTCCCTGCGTGGGAGTCACACACGCACATATAGACACGCACGTACGTACGCACACACACACACGCACGTACGCACGCACACACACACACACACACACACACACACACACACACACACACACACACACACACACACACACACACACACACACACACACACACACACACACACACACACTAAAGGCATCTCTCTGGGTGGGAGTCAGGCGGAACCGTAACATCTACACATGGATGCTCCCAGAATGCTCTCGGGTCTGTGTTGATAATCAGCCGTTTAGCTTGGTACGTCAGTGTTGACGCCACCGGGCTACAGGGCTCAGGTGTAGATCCTGGACCCAGGTGGAGGTGGTCACCTCTCTGTCTCTAACCTACTGTATCCCTCCCCATCCTTCAGGACCTCTCTCTGTCTCTCTCTCTCTCTCTGTCTCTCTCTCTCTCTCTCTCTCCCTCTCTCTCTCTCTCTCTGTCTCTCTCTCTCTCTCTCTCTCTCTCCCTCTCTCTCTCTCTCTCTCTCCCTCTCTCTCTCTCTCTCTCTCTCTCTCTCTCTCTCTCTCTCTCTCTCTCTCTCTCTGTCTCTCTCTCTCTCTCTCTCTCTCTCTCTCTCTCTCTCTCTCTCTCTCTCTCTCTCTCTCTCTGTCTCTCTCTGTCTCTCTCTCTCTCTCTCTCTCTCTCTCTCTCTCTCTCTGTCTCTGTCTCTCTCTCTCTCTCTGTCATGTCCTCCCACTAACCATGTCCTCCCACTAACCATATCCTCCCACTAAGCATGTCCTCCCACTAACCATGTCCTCCCACTAACCATGTCCTCCCACTAACCATGTCCTCCCACTAACCATGTCCTCCCACTAAGCATGTCCTCCCCCTAACCATGTCCTCCCACTAAGCATGTCCTCCCACTAAGCATGTCCTCCCACTAAGCATGTCCTCCCACTAAGCATGTCCTCCCACTAAGCATGTCCTCCCCCTAACCATGTCCTCCCACTAAGCATGTCCTCCCACTAAGCATGTCCTCCCACTCAGCATGTCCTCCCACTAAGCATGTCCTCCCCCTAACCATGTCCTCCCACTAAGCATGTCCTCCCCCTAACCATGTCCTCCCACTAACCATGTCCTCCCACTAAGCATGTCCTCCCACTCTGATGATGGGGACAGGAGGACAGGAGGACAGACACGGTGTTCTAGCTGATGCAGAACTGGCACCAAGGTGCAGAGTGTTCCTATTGGTTAGACTCTGAATGTAGAGCTACGGTATAGACGAGGTGAGTCTACTGACAGCTGCTCAGACTGAAGTCTACTGGTACAGAACGGCCTCCTACGGATACGGCTTCCATTTAGAGGTGGAATCCATCAGCCTTCAACCATTAGGACCACATAAAGCACGTGGATATTATAACCTGATACAGGTTCCATTTAGAGGTGGAATCCATCAGCCTTCAACCATTAGGACCACATAAAGCACGTGGATATTATAACCTGATACAGGTTCCATTTAGAGGTGGAATCCATCAGCCGTCAACCATTAGGACCACATAAAGCACGTGGATATTATAACCTGATACAGGTTCCATTTAGAGGTGGAATCCATCAGCCTTCAACCATTAGGACCACATAAAGCATGTGGATATTAAAACCTGATACAGGTTCCATTTAGAGGTGGAATCCATCAGCCTTCAACCATTAGGACCACATAAAGCACGTGGATATTAAAACCTGATACAGGTTCCATTTAGAGGTGGAATCCATCAGCCTTCAACCATTAGGACCACATAAAGCATGTGGATATTAAAACCTGATACAGGTTCCATTTAGAGGTGGAATCCATCAGCCTTCAACCATTAGGACCACATAAAGCATGTGGATATTATAACCTGATACAGGTTCCATTTAGAGGTGGAATCCATCAGCCTTCAACCATTAGGACCACATAAAGCACGTGGATATTAAAACCTGATACAGGTTCCATTTAGAGGTGGAATCCATCAGCCTTCAACCATTAGGACCACATAAAGCACGTGGATATTAAAACCTGATACAGGTTCCATTTAGAGGTGGAATCCATCAGCCGTCAACCATTAGGACCACATAAAGCATGTGGATATTAAAACCTGATACAGGTTCCATTTAGAGGTGGAATCCATCAGCCTTCAACCATTAGGACCACATAAAGCATGTGGATATCAAAACCTGATACAGGTTCCATTTAGAGGTGGAATCCATCAGCCTTCAACCATTAGGACCACATAAAGCAAGTGGATATTATAACCTGATACAGGTTCCATTTAGAGGTGGAATCCATCAGCCTTCAACCATTAGGACCACATAAAGCATGTGGATATTATAACCTGATACAGGTTCCATTTAGAGGTGGAATCCATCAGCCTTCAACCATTAGGACCACATAAAGCATGTGGATATTAAAACCTGATACAGGTTCCATTTAGAGGTGGAATCCATCAGCCTTCAACCATTAGGACCACATAAAGCATGTGGATATTAAAACCTGATACAGGTTCCATTTAGAGGTGGAATCCATCAGCCTTCAACCATTAGGACCACATAAAGCATGTGGATATTATAACCTGATAAACCTAATATCTAACTAAATGCTTGTGTTTCTAGCTCCAACAGTGCAGTAATATCTAACTAAATGCTTGTGTTTCTAGCTCCAACAGTGCAGTAATATCTAACTAAATGCTTGTGTTTCTAGCTCCAACAGTGCAGTAATATCTAACTAAATGCTTGTGTTTCTAGCTCCAACAGTGCAGTAATATCTAACTAAATGCTTGTGTTTCTAGCTCCAACAGTGCAGTAATATCTAACTAAATGCTTGTGTTTCTAGCTCCAACAGTGCAGTAATATCTAACTAAATGCTTGTGTTTCTAGCTCCAACAGTGCAGTAATATCTAACTAAATGCTTGTGTTTCTAGCTCCAACAGTGCAGTAGTATCTAACTAAATGCTTGTGTTTCTAGCTCCAACAGTACAGTAATATCTAACTAAATGCTTGTGTTTCTAGCTCCAACAGTGCAGTAATATCTAACTAAATGCTTATGTTCCTAGCTCCAACAGTGCAGTAGTATCTAACTAAATGCTTGTGTTTCTAGCTCCAACAGTGCAGTAATATCTAACTAAATGCTTGTGTTTCTAGCTCCAACAGTGCAGTAATATCTAACTAAATGCTTGTGTTTCTAGCTCCAACAGTGCAGTAATATCTAACTAAATGCTTGTGTTTCTAGCTCCAACAGTGCAGTAATATCTAACTAAATGCTTGTGTTCCTAGCTCCAACAGTGCAGTAATATCTAACTAAATGCTTGTGTTTCTAGCTCCAACAGTGCAGTAATATCTAACTAAATGCTTGTGTTTCTAGCTCCAACAGTGCAGTAATATCTAACTAAATGCTTGTGTTCCTAGCTCCAACAGTGCAGTAATATCTAACTAAATGCTTGTGTTTCTAGCTCCAACAGTGCAGTAATATCTAACTAAATGCTTGTGTTTCTAGCTCCAACAGTGCAGTAATATCTAACTAAATGCTTGTGTTTCTAGCTCCAACAGTGCAGTAGTATCTAACTAAATGCTTGTGTTTCTAGCTCCAACAGTGCAGCAGTATCTAACAATACACACAAATCTAAAGTAAAATAATGAAATTAAGAAATATATAAATATTAGGATGAGCAACGACAGATTGGCATTGACTAGAATACAGTAGGATACAGTATATACATATGAGATGAGTAAAATACAGTAGAACACAGTATATACATATGAGATGAGTAAAATACAGTAGAATAGAACACAGTATATACATATGAGATGAGTAAAATACAGTAGAATAGAACACAGTATATACATATGAGATGAGTAAAATACAGTAGAACACAGTATATACATATGAGATGAGTAAAATACAGTAGAACACAGTATATACATATGAGATGAGTAAAATACAGTAGAACACAGTATACACATATATGATGAGTAAAATACAGTAGAACACAGTATATACATATGAGATGAGTAAAATACAGTAGAACACAGTATATACATATGAGATGAGTAAAATACAGTAGAACACAGTATATACATATGAGATGAGTAAAATACAGTAGGATACAGTATACACATATGAGATGAGTAAAATACAGTAGAATACAGTATATACATATGAGATGAGTAAAATACAGTAGAACACAGTATATACATATGAGATGAGTAAAATACAGTAGAATACAGTATATACATATGAGATGAGTAAAATACAGTAGAACACAGTATATACATATGAGATGAGTAAAATACAGTAAAACACAGTATATACATATGAGATGAGTAAAATACAGTAGGATACAGTATATACATATGAGATGAGTAAAATACAGTAGAATACAGTATATACATATGAGATGAGTAAAATACAGTAGAATACAGTATATACATATGAGATGAGTAAAATACAGTAGAATACAGTATATACATATGAGATGAGTAAAATACAGTAGAACACAGTATATACATATGAGATGAGTAAAATACAGTAGAACACAGTATATACATATGAGATTAGTAAAATACAGTAGAACACAGTATATACATATGAGATGAGTAAAATACAGTAGGATACAGTATACACATATGAGATGAGTAAAATACAGTAGAATACAGTATATACATATGAGATGAGTAAAATACAGTAGAACACAGTATATACATATGAGATGAGTAAAATACAATAAAACACAGTATATACATATGAGATGAGTAAAATACAGTAGGATACAGTATATACATATGAGATGAGTAAAATACAGTAGAATACAGTATATACACATGAGATGAGTAAAATACAGTAGGATACAGTATACACATATGAGATGAGTAAAATACAGTAGAATACAGTATATACATATGAGATGAGTAAAATACAGTAGAATACAGTATATACATATGAGATGAGTAAAATACAGTAGAACACAGTATATACATATGAGATGAGTAAAATACAGTAGAACACAGTATATACATATGAGATGAGTAAAATACAGTAGGATACAGTATATACATATGAGATGAGTAAAATACAGTAGAATACAGTATATACATATGAGATGAGTAAAATACAGTAGAATACAGTATATACATATGAGATGAGTAAAATACAGTAGAATACAGTATATACATATGAGATGAGTAAAATACAGTAGAATACAGTATATACATATGAGATGAGTAAAATACAGTAGAATACAGTATATACATATGAGATGAGTAAAATACAGTAGAACACAGTATATACATATGAGATGAGTAAAATACAGTAGGATACAGTATATACATATGAGATGAGTAAAATACAGTAGAATACAGTATATACATATGAGATGAGTAAAATACAGTAGAACACAGTATATACATATGAGATGAGTAAAATACAGTAGAATACAGTATATACATATGAGATGTGTAAAGCAGTATGTAAACATTATTAAAGGGACCAGTGACTCCATGTCTATGTCTAGAGGGCAGCAGCCTCTAAAGTGCAGGGTTGAGTAACCGGGTTGTAGCCGGCTAGTGACGGCCTGCCTGCCGTCCTGTACCTTTGTACCTTTGCCCCAGCTATCTGGATATCTGGATTAATGACCTCTACCTGACCCTGAGCCTGCCTGCCGGGCTGTACCTTTTCCCCAGGTATCTGCATTACTGACCTCTGCCTGCC
This sequence comes from Oncorhynchus clarkii lewisi, assembly GCF_045791955.1. NCBI lineage: Eukaryota > Metazoa > Chordata > Actinopteri > Salmoniformes > Salmonidae > Oncorhynchus > Oncorhynchus clarkii. The sequence continues at coordinate 121,838 of NW_027257977.1, read as the reverse complement.
CCTGAGCCTGACCCTGCCTGCCGTGCTGTACCTTTTCCCCAGGTATCTGGATTACTGACCTCTGCCTGCCCCTGAGCCTGACCCTGCCTGCCGTCCTGTACCTTTGCCCAAGCTATGTGGATTACTGACCTCTACCTGACCCTGAGCCTGCCTGCTGTGCTGTACCTTTGCCCCAGCTATGTGGATTACTGACCTCTACCTGACCCTGAGCCTGCTGTCCTGTACCTTTGCCCCAGCTATGTGGATTACTGACCTCTACCTGACCCTGAGCCTGCTGTCCTGTACCTTTGCCCCAGTTATCTGGATTACTGACCTCTACCTGACCCTGACCCTGACCCTGAGCCTGCTGTCCTGTCCGTTTGCCCCAGTTATCTGGATTACTGACCTCTACCTGACCCTGACCCTGACCCTGAGCCTGCTGTCCTGTACCTTTGCCCCAGTTATCTGGATTACTGACCTCTACCTGACCCTGACCCTGACCCTGACCCTGACCCTGAGCCTGCCGTTCTGTACCTTTGCCCCAGCTATCTGGATTACTGACCTCTACCTGACCCTGACCCTGACCCTGACCCTGAGCCTGCTGTCCTGTCCGTTTGCCCCAGTTATCTGGATTACTGACCTCTACCTGACCCTGACCCCTACCCTGACCCTGACCCTGACCCTGAGCCTGCTGTCCTGTACCTTTGCCCCAGTTATCTGGATTACTGACCCTGACCCTGACCCTGAGCCTGACCCTGACCCTGACCCTGACCCTGAGCCTGCCGTTCTGTACCTCTGCCTCTGTTACAGTAATAAACGTTATTACTTCAACACGGTCTGCATCTGGATCTTACCCTGATAATAACATGACCGGTTACAAGGGACTTCTACAGATGATTATGTAAAGGCATGATGAGTCAAACGTTAACCTAATCATTTCAATTAAACTCTTTATATAACAAACAGGCTATGATATGAGGACACAGTTTAAGTACATGTCTAGTGATATTCTCAGTTCAGGAGCCTCTGTCCACAGATGGTATTTACAGTGTGTATGTGTGTGCGTGCGTGTGTGTGAGGTATATATTTACTGTGTGTGTGTGTGTGTGTGTGTGTGTGTGTGTGTGTGTGTGTGTGTGTGTGTGTGTGTGTGTGCGTGTGCGTGTGCGTGCGTGCGTGCGTGCGTGTGTGTGTGTGTGAGGTTTATATTTACAGTGACTGTGCGTCTCTCCAGTGTGTGGTTCAAAGAAGACACCCTTTGCCTTGATGACAGCTTTGGACACTCTTGGCATTCTCTCAACCAGCTTCATGACATAGTCACCTGGAATGCATTTCAATTAACATGTGTGCCTTGTTAAAAGATAAATAGTGGAATGTCTTTCCTTCTTAATGCGTTTGAGCCAATCAGTTGTGTTGTGACAGGGTAGGTAGGGGTGGTATACAGAAGATAGCCCTATTTGGTAAAAGACCAAGTCCATATTATGGCAAGAACAGCTCAAATAAGCAAAGAGAAACGACAGTCCATCATTACTTTAAGACGTGAAGGTTAGTCAATATGGAACATTTCAAGATCTTTGAAAGTTTCTTCAATTGCAGTCGACAAACTATGAAGCGCTATGATGAAACTAGCTCTCATGAGGACCGCCACAGGAAAGGAAGACCCAGAGTTACCTCTGCAGCACAGGATAAGCTCATTAGAGTTAACTGCACCTCAGATTGCAGCCCAAATAAATGCTTCACAGATTTCAAGATCTTTGAAAGTTTCTTCAAGTGCAGTCGCAAAAACCATCAAGCACTATGATGAAACTGGCTCTCATGAGGACCGCCACAGGAAAGGAAGACCCAGAGTTACCTCTGCTGCAGAGGATAAGTTCATTAGAGTTAACTGCACTTCAGATTGCAGCCCAAATAACTCTGCTTCACAGAGTTCAAGTAACAGACACATCTCAACATCAACTGTTCAGAGGAGACTACGTGAATCAGACCTTCATGGTCGAATTACTGCAAAGAAACCACTGCTAAACGACCCCAATAAGAAGAAGGCTTGCTTGGGCCAAGAAACACGAGCAATGGACATTGAGATTTTTGATTCCAACCACCGTGTCTTTGTGAGACGCAGAGTAGGTGAACAGAAGATCTCTGCGTCTGTGGTTCCCACTGTGAAGCATGGAGGAGGAGGTGTGATGGTGCTTTGCTGGTGACACTGTCTGTGATTTATTTAGAATTCAAGGCTACCATAGCATTATACGGTGATACACCATCCCATCTGGTTTGGGCTTAGTGGGACTGTCATTTGTTTTTCAAACAGGACAATGACCCAACACACCTCCAGGCTGTGTAAGGGCTATTTGACCAAGAAGGAGAGTGATTGAGTGCTGCATCAGATGACTTGTCCTCCACCATCACCCGACCTCAACCCAATTGTGATGAGTTGGACCGCAGAGTGAAGGAAAAACAATGGCTCAACATACAATATGTGGGAAATCCTTCAAGAATGTTGGAAAAGCATTCCAGGTGAAGCTGGTTGAGAGAATGCCAAGAGTGTGCAAAGCTGTCATCAAGGCAAAGGTTGGCTACTTTGTACGGACCACCCTCCCTCTTTTCCTATATGGGCTTCCTCTCAATTCAGCCCTTCAAATGTCAGGGTCAGATTGACTGATACAAAGAAACCGTTCGTTTAATCTGGCCAATTAATATGGACACTTAACAAGCTGAGAGAGGAACCCCACCCTGTCGTCCCCCTATCCCTCCATCCCTCTTCTCCACTCCCTGATTCCTCTGAAGCCACACACTAAAATTCATTCTCTCGGGTAGAACTTCTCTATGGTCTCATTAAAACTGGATAGTTTTCTCTCTCTCTCTCTCTCTCTCTCTCTCTCTCTCTCTCTCTCTCTCTCTCTCTCGCTCTCTGTCTGTCTCTGTCTCTCTGTCTGTCTCGCTCTCTCGCTCTCTCGCTCTCTCGCTCTCAGCCTGCTCATTAGGAGCTGTACTAGAGGAGCCTCAAGCCTGATAATTATTGGTGAGCGATGGGAGAGATGGATGGAGGGATGGTTAAAACGAGGAGGTGTGTGTGCATGCATGTGTGTGTGTGTGTGTGTGTGTGAGAGAGAGAGAGAGAGAGAGAGAGTGTGTGTGTGAGTGAGGAGGTGGGAGGGCGTTTGATCAGCGACAGGATTTGACATGAATGTTCATGTTAAAAAATATAACAGTTAACTGTCAGGGTGTCAGTGTGGAGTGGTGGGGTTGTCAGGGTGTCAGTGTGGAGTGGTGGGGTTGTCAGGGAGTCAGTGTGGAGTGGTGGGGTTGCCAGGGTGTCAGTGTGGAGTGGTGGGGTTGTCAGGGTGTCAGTGTGGAGTGGTGGGGTTGTCAGGGTGTCAGTGTGGAGTGGTGGGGTGGTCTGGGTGTGGTGGTGGGGTGGGGTGGGGGTTGTCAGTGAGGAGTGTGGAGTGGGGGGGTTGTCAGGGTGTCTGTGTGGAGTGGTGGGGTTGTCAGGGTGTCAGTAGGGAGTGTGGAGTGGGGGGGTTGTCAGGGTGTCAGTGTGGAGTGGTGGGGTTGTCAGTGTGGAGTGTGGAGTGGGGGGGGGGGGTTGTCAATGTGGAGTGGGGGGGGGTTGTCAGTGTGGAGTGTGGAGTGGGGGGGTTGTCAGTGTGGAGTGTGGAGTGGGGGGGGTTGTCAGTGTGGAGTGGGGGGGTTGTCAGGGTGGAGTGTGGAGTGGGGGGGGGGTTGTCAGTGTGGAGTGTGGAGTGGGGGGGTTGTCAGGGTGTCAGTGTGGAGTGGTGGGGTTGTCAGGGTGTCAGTGTAGAGTGGTGGGGTTGTCAGTGTGGAGTGGGGGGGTTGTCAGGGTGTCAGTGTGGAGTGGGGGGGTTGTCAGGGTGTCAGTGTGGAGTGTGGAGTGGGGGGGGTGTCAGTGTGGAGTGGGGTAGGGGGTAGGGGGAGGGTTGTCAGGGTGTCAGTGTGGAGTGGGGGGGGGGGTTGTCAGGGTGTCAGTGTGGAGTGTGGAGTGGGGGGGGGTGTCAGTGTGGAGTGGGGGGTTGTCAGGGTGTCAGTGTGGAGTGTGGAGTGGGGGGGTGTCAGTGTGGAGTGGGGGGTTGTCAAGGTGTCAGTGTGGAGTGGGGGGGTTGTCAAGGTGTCAGTGTGGAGTGTGGAGTGGGGGGGGTTGTCAGGGTGTCAGTGTGGAGTGGGGTAGGGGGAGGGTTGTCAAACGGACCCCAAACTACATCCAGCAGTCAGTTCTCTGGTTGACCAGACATTATGTTTCTGAAGTTATGACTGACTGGTTATGACTGACTGATATTGACTGACTGACTGTGTACCTAATGCACCATCTGTGATGCAGTTTCATGGTCAACAGACATAGCTGACACAACCTTGGCAGAAGTCCCTTTGAAACAGACAGTACTAGCTGTGGGCCTGTATGCGTTCAGGCACACAAAAAGTCCAAGGTTGCATTCGCTTCTGCCATTGGCAATTTTACAGCTTGATATTGAGTCATGAAAACACCTCTTACTTCTTCCTGAAAGCTATAAGCCCATTCAGTCTTCAAGGCTACATGTTGACAGAAATGAAAGACCTGAACAAAGTGGATCTACCTTTGAGATATAACCAGCCAATGAGAGAGAGATATAACCAGCCAGAGAGAAAGATATGTAACCAGCCAGAGAGAGAGATATAACCAGCCAATGAGAGAGAGATATAACCAGCCAGAGAGAGATATATAACCAGCCAGAGAGAGAGAGATATAACCAGCCAGAGAGAGAAAGATATAACCAGCCAGAGAGAGAGATATATCCAGCCAGAGAGAGAGATATATCCAGCCAGAGAGAGAGATATAACCAGCCAGAGAGAGCGATATAACCAGCCAGAGAGAGAGATATAACCAGCCAGAGAGAGAGATATAACCAGCCAGAGAGAGAGAGATATAACCAGCCAGAGAGATATATATAACCAGCCAGAGAGAAAGATATAACCAGACAGAGAGAGAGATATGACCAGCTAGAGAGAGAGATATATAACCAGCCAGAGAGAGATATAACCAGCCGAGAGAGAGAGATATAACCAGCCAGAGAGAGAGATATAACCAGCCGAGAGAGAGAGATATAACCAGCCAGAGCGATAGTTATAACCAGCCAGAGAGAGATATAACCAGCCAGAGAGAGAGATATATAACCAACCAGAGAGAGATATATAACCAGCCAGAGAGAGAAAGGGGGAGCTAGAGGAGGGAGGAGGGGGAGCTAGAAGAGGGAGGGAGGGAGGGATGGATGGAGGGGGTTGGAGGAGAGGTTGATAAGTGCTGCAAACAAGTCCTGATAAGTGTCTTCTGTTCCTCTTTCTGACAAACCAAAGCAGGTTGCCAAGCTGGTTTACAATGAGATGAATGGTCTTCTACAAAGGTTCCAGCAACTTGCCGAGCTGGTTTACAATGAGATGAATGGTCTTCTACAAAGGTCCCAGCAGGTTGCTAAGCTGGTTTACAATGAGATGAATGGTCTTCTACAAAGGTCCCAGCAGGTTGCCAAGCTGGTTTACAATGAGATGAATGGTCTTCTACAAAGGTCCCAGCAGGTTGCCAAGCTGGTTTACAATGAGATGAATGGTCTTCTACAAAGGTCCCAGCAGGTTGCCAAGCTGGTTTACAATGAGATGACTGGTCTTGGGACACTGGTCCCAGTGTTTCTTAAATATCACACTTGAAAGTCAATTGTACTTGGCTCGCGTAGCACCCCGTATTATCGGCATATTCAACAGCTTTTATGAAATGCTTTACCTTCAACAGTGTTATATTGTGATCAAGCCATCAATGTTTTGTGATTTTTTTTTGGTGTGGTAAAAATGTTAGCTAACGGGTTAGCAATTAGCAGAGCTTGACATTTTAGTGGAAATGTTACTACTCACAGTTCTTTAATAAGCAGTTTAGCAACAACAAATTGTCACGCCCTGACCTTAGTATTCTTTGTTTTCTTTATTATATTGGTTAGGTCAGGGTGTGACATGGGTGATATGTCTGTTTTTTGTCTCATCGAGGGTGTTTTGCACTGTCTAGGGTTTTTTGTAGATTCATGGGGTTGTAACCATCTAGGTGTTTATGTAGGTCTATGGTTGCCTAGATTGGTTCTCAATCAGAGGCAGGTGTTTATCGTTGTCTCTGATTGGGAACCATATTTAGGCAGCCATGTTCTTTGGGTATTTTGTGGGTGTTTGTTTCCTGTGTCGGTGTTTGTTTATGTTCACTTGATTGTGTTTGTATTTCATAGTGTTCAGGTGTTTATCGTTGTCTCTGATTGAGAACCATATTTAGGTAGCCTGGGTTTCACTGTTGGTTTGTGGGTGTTTGTTTCCTGTGTCAGTGTTTGTGCCACACGGGACTGTTTCGGTTCGTTTATATTCACTTTATTGTTTTTATATTTCATAGTGTTCAGTCTTTTCTATTAAAACACGGACCCTTACCACGCTGCGTATTGGTCCGATCCCTGCTACTCCTCTTCAGACGCAGAGGAGGAATTCCGTTACACAAACAAGTCCCGTATTATCGGCATACGGTTCCCAGTTATTGGCCACCTTACTGTTATGTTCAATTACCAGATATACACTACCGTTCAAACGTTTGGGATCACTTAGAAATGTCCTTGTTTTTGAAAGAAAAGCAAAAAAATGTTGTCCATTAAAATAACATCAAATTGATCAGAAATACAGTGTCGACATTGTAGTGTCTATCAACCTTTTGAACGGTAGTGTTAATGGCTATTGTAGCTGGAAACTGCTGATTTTTTTAATGGAATATCTACATAGGTGTTCAGAGGCCCATTGTCAGCAACCATCACTCCTGTGTTCCAATGGCACGTTGTGTTAGCTAATCCAA
>NW_027257977.1:85000-105000 GCF_045791955.1 Oncorhynchus clarkii lewisi | reverse complement strand
ATAGCACACAATGATTACAGCAAGCTTGAGACTCTACAAACTTGTTTGATGTATTTGCTGTTTGTTTTGGTTGTGTTTCAGATTATTTTGTGCCCAATAGAAATGAATGGTAAATGATATATTGTGTAATTTTGGAGTCACTTGTATTGTAAATTAGAATAGAAAACGTCTTCTAAACACTTCTACATGGACGTTACCGTGATTACGGATAATCCTGAATTAATTGAGACACACAAATATCATACTCACCCAAAAATGCTATCCTCAATGTTACTGTAATGGTGAGAGCTGAGCAGGTCTTGAACTGAACGTCCTGGGACTGCACTGTAGTGTGACTCGGTAATTGTATTTTATTTGTTTATAATTTGACCTTTATTTAACTAGGCAAGTCAGTTAAAGAACAAATTCTAGTTACAATGTTGGCCTACCACCGGCCAAACCCAGACGACGCTGGGCCAATAGTGCGCCGCACTATGGGACTCCCAATCACGGCCAGTTGTGATACAGCCTGGAATCAAACCAGGGTGTCTGTAGTGACACGTCTAGCACCGAGATGCAGTGCCTTAGACCGCTGCGCCACTCAGGATCCCCAACACCTGTGTCAAACTGAATGTGAGAGAGTGTCACACGCATCTTGTGCTTGTCTCCACACCCCTCCAGGTGTCACTTATTTTCCCCATTATCCCCTGTGTATTTATACCTGTGTTCTCTGTTTGTCTGTTGCCAGTTCGTCTTGTCTCGTCAAGCCTACCAGTGTGTTCTCTCCAGTCCCTGTTTTTTAGTTTTTTGAGCATTCTGCCTGCCCTGACCCTGAGCCAGTGTGCCGTTCTGTACCTTTCTGACTCTACCCTGGATTACTGACCTCTGCCTGCCCTGACCCTGAGCCTGCCTGCCGTTCTGTACCTTTCTGACTCTACCCTGGATTACTGACCTCTGCCTGTCCTTGACCTGTCGTCGTTTGTCGCCCCCCCTGTGTTGTCAATAAACATCTGTGATTGGAACTGTCTGCATCTGGGTCTTATCCTGAATCGTGATAGAGAGGCTCTGCAGCATGTGGAGGTCCTGATGTTGTCCCTGGCTGTGTCACACTGAGCTGTGTCCTGAATCGTGATAGAGAGGCTCTGCAGCATGTGGAGGTCCTGATGTTGTCCCTGGCTGTGTCACACTGAGCTGTGTCCTGAATCGTGATAGAGAGGCTCTGCAGCATGTGGAGGCCCCTGATGTTTTCCCTGGCTGTGTCACACAGAGCTGTATCCTGAATCGTGATAGAGAGGCTCGGCAGCATGTGGAGTCCCCTGATGTTTTCCCTGGCTGTGTCACACAGAGCTGTGTCCTGAATCGTGATAGAGAGGCTCTGCAGCATGTGGAGGCCCCTGATGTTTTCCCTGGCTGTGTCACACAGAGCTGTGTCCTGAATCGTGATAGAGAGGCTCTGCAGCATGTGGAGGTCCTGATGTTGTCTCTGGCTGTGTCACACAGAGCTGTATCCTGAATCGTGATAGAGAGGCTCTGCAGCATGTGGAGTCCCCTGATGTTTTCCCTGGCTGTGTCACACAGAGCTGTATCTTGAATCGTGATAGAGAGGCTCTGCAGCATGTGGAGGTCCTGATGTTGTCCCTGGCTGTGTCACACAGAGCTGTATCCTGAATCGTGATAGAGAGGCTCTGCAGCATGTGGAGTCCCCTGATGTTGTCCCTGGCTGTGTCACACAGAGCTGTATCCTGAATCGTGATAGAGAGGCTCTGCAGCATGTGGAGGTCCTGATGTTGTCCCTGGCTGTGTCACACAGAGCTGTATCCTGAATCGTGATAGAGAGGCTCTGCAGCATGTGGAGGTCCTGATGTTGTCTCTGGCTGTGTCACACAGAGCTGTATCCTGAATCGTGATAGAGAGGCTCTGCAGCATGTGGAGGTCCTGATGTTGTCCCTGGCTGTGTCACACAGAGCTGTATCCTGAATCGTGATAGAGAGGCTCTGCAGCATGTGGAGGTCCTGATGTTTTCCCTGGCTGTGTCACACAGAGCTGTATAATTTATCAGTTTTAATTGTTCCAAGCTGCTCGCTTTTCATTTGGCCCAGCATCTATTTGGGCAGCTGCATATTCACCAGAGCATGCTAGGTTCATCTACCCTGCTCAAACTTATAGAGGCTGTTTTCTCCCCGGTCAACCCTGTTTCACCCAGTCCCCCCCCCCCCCCCACAGATAATGGGGAAGGAGAGGAAGGGGAGAGAGAGGAGAAGAGAGGGGAGGAGATGGAGATGGAGGGGGGAGAGTGGGTGGAGGGAGAAGAGGTGGGGGAGAGAGAGGAGAGAGAGGAGAGGGGAGTGTGGGGGGGGGGTGAGCGGGAGGAGGGAAGAGAGGAGAGGGGGAGAGAGGAGAAGAGAGGGGAGGAGATGGAGGAGGGAGAGTGGGAGGAGGGAGAAGAGGTGGGGGAAAGAGAGGAGAGAGAGGGGAGTGGGGGGGGTGAGCGGGAAGAGAGAAGAGGGAGAGAGAGGAGGGAGAAGGGGTGGGGGAAAGAGAGGAGAGAGAGGAGAGGGGATTGGTGGTGAGTGGGAGGAGAGAAAAGAGAAGAGGGAGCGAGAGAGAGAGATTAGCAGAGACAGCATGGGGTTAGTGAACGAAGTAGTCAACAACTCTGCTGAGCGTACAACCAGAGAAAATGAACTGTTGGAAGGCATTTCAGGCCATTCTACATTAACAGAGGTTATAATTAGTGTCTACTCAGCTGCAGTGTAGTATGCATACTGTATAGAGGCCACAGCCAAGACAGACTCAGAGGCTGTTACCTTTACAGTGCATTTCTTTTCACCAAGGCCCATAGGATTCTGGTCAAAAGTAGTGCACTATATAGGGAATAGGGTGCCATGTGGGACACAAGCTATATGTGTACAGTGGCCTTTTCAAGAGATCTCATCCTGAAGGAGCTTATGGTCGGTCGTATTGTGTGTTCTCCAAAAGCCAGAAAGAGCCAGAAGACACATCCAGTAACCCCCACACAACACACAACCTCTGGTTAAAGTCTCTCTCTCTTCCACAACACACAACCTCTGGTTAAAGTCTCTCTTCCACAACACACAACCTCTGGTTAAAGTCTCTCTCTTCCACAACACACAACCTCTGGTTAAAGTCTCTCTCTCTCTTCCACAACACACAACCTCTGGTTAAAGTCGCTCTCTCTTCCACAACACACAACCTCTGGTTAAAGTCTCTCTCTCTTCCACAACACACAACCTCTGGTTAAAGTCTCTCTCTCTTCCACAACACACAACCTCTGGTTAAAGTCTCTCTTCCACAACACACAACCTCTGGTTAAAGTCTCTCTCTCTTCCACAACACACAACCTCTGGTTAAAGTCTCTCTCTCTTCCACAACACACAACCTCTGGTTAAAGTGTCCCTCTCTTCCACAACACACAACCTCTGGTTAAAGTCTCTCTTCCACAACACACAACCTCTGGTTAAAGTCTCTCTCTTCCACAACACACAACCTCTGGTTAAAGTCTCTCTCTCTCTTCCACAACACACAACCTCTGGTTAAAGTCGCTCTCTCTTCCACAACACACAACCTCTGGTTAAAGTCTCTCTCTCTTCCACAACACACAACCTCTGGTTAAAGTCTCTCTCTCTTCCACAACACACAACCTCTGGTTAAAGTCTCTCTTCCACAACACACAACCTCTGGTTAAAGTCTCCCTCTCTTCCACAACACACAACCTCTGGTTAAAGTCTCTCTCTCTTCCACAACACACAACCTCTGGTTAAAGTCTCTCTCTCTTCCACAACACACAACCTCTGGTTAAAGTCTCTCTCTCTTCCACAACACACAACCTCTGGTTAAAGTCTCTCTCTCTTCCACAACACACAACCTCTGGTTAAAGTCTCTCTTCCACAACACACAACCTCTGGTTAAAGTCTCTCTCTCTTCCACAACACACAACCTTTGGTTAAAGTCTCTCTCTCTTCCACAACACACAACCTCTGGTTAAAGTCTCTCTTCCACAACACACAACCTCTGGTTAAAGTCTCTCTCTCTTCCACAACACACAACCTCTGGTTAAAGTCTCTCTTCCACAACACACAACCTCTGGTTAAAGTCTCTCTCTCTTCCACAACACACAACCTCTGGATGAAGTGAGCCAATATCTGGAGCTGTGGCTGCAGCCAACAAGGTGCTTGTACAAGGAACCTTAGAGACAATAAACCTCTAGATGGAACCTTAGAGACAATAAACCTCTAGATGGAACCTTAGAGACAATAAACCTCTAGATGGAACCTTAGAGACAATACACCTCTAAAAGGAACCATAGAGACAATAAACCTCTAGATGGAACCTTAGAGACAATAAACCTCTAGATGGAACCTTAGAGACAATACACCTCTAGAAGGAACCATAGAGACATTAAAACCTCTAGAAGGAACCATAGAGACAAGACAATACACCTCTAGAAGGAACCATAGAGACAAGACAATACACCTCTAGAAGGAACCATAGAGACATTAAAACCTCTAGAAGGAACCATAGAGACAAGACAATACACCTCTAGAAGGAACCATAGAGACAATAAACCTCTAGAAGGAACCATACAGACAATAAACCTCTATAAGGAACCAGAGACATTAAAACCTCTAGAAGGAACCATACAGACATTAAAACCTCTAGAAGGAACCATAGAGACATTTAAACCTCTAGAAGGAACCATAGAGACATTAAATCCTCTAGAAGGAACCATATAGACAATACAATACACCTCTAGAAGGAACCATAGAGACATTAAAACCTCTAGAAGGAACCATAGAGACAAGACAATACACCTCTAGAAGGAACCATAGAGACAATACACCTCTAGAAGGAACCATAGAGACATTAAAACCTCTAGAAGGAACCATAGAGACAAGACAATACACCTCTAGAAGGAACCATAGAGACAAGACAATACACCTCTAGAAGGAACCATAGAGACATTAAAACCTCTAGAAGGAACCATAGAGACAAGACAATATACCTCTAGAAGGAACCATAGAGGCATTAAATCCTCTAGAAGGAGCCATATAGACATTAAAACCTCTAGAAGGAGCCATATAGACATTAAATCCTCTAGAAGGAACCATATAGACATTAAAACCTCTAGAAGGAACCATAGAGACAAGACAACACACCTCTAGAAGGAACCGTAGAGACAAGACAACACACCTCTAGAAGGAACCGTAGAGACAAGACAACACACGTCTAGAAGGAACCATAGAGACAAGACAACACACGTCTAGAAGGAACCGTAGAGACAAGACAACACACCAGATGAGACCTAAGGTTAGACTCATAATGTGGATTGCACCAACATGGTTTTATCTTAGATTAGAGCTGATCGAGATTTTGAACATCTATTTTTAGATTTAACAACCCCCCCCCCACCTTCCATAACAACCACACCACCCTCCATAACAACCACCCCACCTTCCATAAAAACCACCCCACCTTCCATAACAACCATCCCACCTTCCATAAAAACCACCCTACCCTCCATAACAACCACCCTACCCTCCATAACAACCACCCCACCTTCCATAACAACCATCCCACCCTCCATAACAACCACCCTACCTTCCATAACAACCACCCCACCTTCCATAACAACCATCCCACCCTCCATAACAACCACCCTACCCTCCATAACAACCACCCCACCTTACAGAACAACCCCCCCACCGTACATAAAAACCACCCCACCCTCCTTAACAACCACCTCACGCTCCATAACAAAAACCCACCTTCCATAACAACCACCCCACCCTCCATAACAACCACCCTACCCTCCATAACAACCAACCCACCCTCCATAACAACCACCCCACCTTCCATAACAACCACCCCACCTTCCATAACAACCACCCCACCCCCCATAACAACCACCCCACCCTCCATAACAACCACCCCACCTTCCATAACAACCACCCCACCCCCCATAACAACCACCCCACCCCCCATAACAACCACCCCACCCTCCATAACAACCACCCCACCCCCCATAACAACCACCCCACCCTCTATGACAACCATCCCACCTTCCATAACAACCACGCCACCCTCCATAACAACCACCCCACACTCCATAACAACCACCCCACCCTCCATAACAACCACCCCACCCCCCATAACAACCACCCCACCCTCCATAACAACCACCCCACCCCCCATAACAACCACCCCACCCTCCATAACAACCACCCCACCCCCCCATAATAACCCCCCACCCCCCCATAACAACCACCCCACCCTCCATAACAACCACCCCACCCTCCATAACAACCACCCCACCTTCCATAACAACCACCCCACCCTCCATAACAACCACCCCACCCTCCATAACAACCACCCCACCCTCCATAACAACCACCCCACCCCCCATAACAACCACCCCACCCTCCATAACAACCACCCCACCCCCCCATAACAACCACCCCACCTTCCATAACAACCACCCCACCCCCCATAACAACCACCCCACACTCCATAACAACCACCCCACCCCCCATAACAACCACCCCACCCTCCATAACAACCACCCCACCCCCCCATAACAACCACCCCACCCTCCATAACAACCACCCCACCCTCCATAACAACCACCCCACCTTCCATAACAACCACCCCACCCTCCATAACAACCACCCCACCCTCCATAACAACCACCCCACCCTCCATAACAACCACCCCACCCTCCATAACAACCACCCCACCCTCCATAACAACCACCCCACCCCCCATAACAACCACCCCACCCTCCATAACAACCACCCCACCCCCCATAACAACCACCCCACCCTCCATAACAACCACCCCACCCCCCATAACAACCACCCCACCCTCCATAACAACCACCCCACCCTCCATAACAACCACCCCACCTTCCATAACAACCACACCACCCTCCATAACAATATCACCAACAGCCATTTACTTCCTATTCCAGACATTAGACATTAATATGTGAACCATTCAGATGTGTTGTAGCTAATCTCAGATGTTATTGGTCACATACACATGGTTAGTAGATGTTATTGGTCACATACACATGGTTAGTAGATGTTATTGGTCACATACACATGGTTAGTAGATGTTATTGGTCACATACACATGGTTAGTAGATGTTATTGGTCACATACACGTGGTTAGCAAATGTTATTGGTCACATACACATGGTTAGCAGATGTTATTGGTCACATACACATGGTTAGCTAATGTTATTGGTCACATACACATGGTTAGCAGATGTTATTGGTCACATACACATGGTTAGCAGATGTTATTGGTCACATACACATGGTTAGCAGATGTTATTGGTCACATACACATGGTTAGCAGATGTTATTGGTCACATACACATGGTTAGCAGATGTTATTGGTCACATACACATGGTTAGCAGATGTTATTGGTCACATACACATGGTTAGCAGATGTTATTGGTCACATACACATGGTTAGCAGATGTTATTGGTCACATACACATGGTTAGCTAATGTTATTGGTCACATACACATGGTTAGCAGATGTTATTGTAGATGTAGCTACATGTTTATGCTTCTAGATCTGACAATATCTAACAGGTAATATCTAACTATTCCACAACAACCTAATACACACAATCTAGTAAAGGAACATGATGTTACTATATAAATATATAAATATATGGATAAATAAATATAAATATATGGATGAGCAGTGACAGAACGGCTAAGATGCAATAGATGGTAAAGAATAGATAGTGACGGATACAGTAAATACATATGAGATGAGTGATGCGAGATATGTAAACATTCTTAAAGTGACATTATTAAAGTGACTAGTGATCCGTTTATTAAAGTGGCCAATGATATCAAGTCTGTAGGTAGGCAGCCGCGTCTCTGTGCTAGTAGTGGCTGTTTAACAATCTGATGGCCTTGAGATAGAAGCTGTTTTTCAGTCAGACCCAGCTTTGATGCATCAGTACTGACCTCGGCTTCTGGACGGGAGCGAGGTGAACAGGTAGTGGCTCTGGTGGTTATTGTCCTTGATGATTTTTTCGGCCTTTCTGTAACATCAGGTGTTGTAGGTGTCCTGGAGGTCAGGTCGTTGTGCAGACCGCACCACCCTCTGGAGAGCCCTGCGGTTGGGGGTGGTGCAGTTGCCGTACCAGGCGGTGATACAGCCCAACAGGATGATCTCAATTGTGCACCTGTAAAAGTTAGTGAGGGTTTTCGGTGAGAAGCCACATTTTTCAGCCTCCTGAGGTTGAAGAGGCACTGTTGCGCCTTCTTCACCACACTGTCTGTGTGCGTGGACCATTTCAGTTTGTCGGTGATATGTACACAGAGGAACTTAAACTTTCTACCTTCTCCACTGCTGTCCCGACGATGTGGATAGGGGGGTGCTCCCTTTGCTGTTTCCTGAAGTTCACGATCATCTATTTTGTTTTGTTGACATTGAGTGAAAGGTTATTTTCCTGACACCACACTCCGAGGGCCCTCACCTCTCACCTGTAGGCCGTCTCGTCGTTATTGGTAGTCAAGCCTACCACTGTAGTGTCGTCTGCAAACTTGATGATTGAGTTGGCGTACAGGAGAGGGCTGAGAACGCACCCGTGTGGTTGTTTCCTACCTTCACCACATGGGGGCGGCCTGCCTCAAGCTTAATGATGAGTTTGGAGGGTACTATGGTATTGAATAATGAGCTGTAGTCAATGAACAGCATTCTTACATAGGTATTCCTCTTGTCCAGATGGGATAGGGAATTGTGCAGTGTGATTGCGATGGCGTCGTCTGTGGACCTATTGGGGCGGTAAGCAAATTGGAGTGGGTCTAGGGTGTCAGGTAGGGTGGAGATGATATGATCCTTGACTAGTCTCTCAAAGCACTTCATGATGACAGAAGTGTGTGCTAATGGGTGATAGTCATTTAGTTCAGTCACCTTAGCTTTCTTGGGAACAGGAACAATGGTGGCCATCTTGAAGCATGTGGGGACAGCAGACTGAGATTGATTGAATGTGCCTGTAAACACACCAGCCAGCTGGTCTGCTCATGGTCTGAGGACGCAGCTAGCGATGTCGTCTGGGCCAGTAGCTTTGCGAGAGTTAACACGTTTAAATGTTTTACTCATGTCGGCCACGGAGGAGAGCCCACAGTCTTTGTTAGCAGGCCGAGTCGGTGGCACTGTATTGTCCTCAAAGTGCGCAAGGATTTGTTTAATTTGTCTGGGAGCAAGACGTCGGTGTCCGCGACGGGGCTGGTTTTCTTTATGTAATCCGTGATTGTCTATAGACCCTGCTACACGTTTGAGCCGTTGAATTGCGACTCCACTTTGTCTCTATACTGACGCTTTGCTTGTTTGATTGACTTATGGAGGAAATAACTACACTGTTTGTATTCGGCCATGTTTCCAGTCACCTTGCCATGATTAAATACGGTGGTACCTGCTTTCAGGTTGACCAAATGCTGCCATCATTCCACGGTTTCTGGTTAGGGAAGGTTTTAATATTTGCAGTGGGTACAACATCTCCTATACACTTCCTTATAAACTCGCTCACAGAGTCAGTGTATACGTCAATGTTATTTTTTTAAGGCTACCTGGAACATCCCAGTCCACGTGATCGAAGCAATCTTGAAGCATGGAATCCAATTGGTCAGACCAGAGTTGGATAGACCTCAGCACGGGAGCTTCCTGTTTTAGTTTCTGCCTATAGAAGGGCAGCAACAAGATGGAGTCATGGTCAGATTTGCCAAAGGAGGGTGGGGGAGGGCCTTTAATGCATTGCGGAAGTTAGAGTAGCAGTGGTCAAGTGCGTTACTCGCTCATGTACTGCAATCAATATACTTATAGAATTTAGGTAGCCTTGTTCTCAGAGTAGCTTTGTTAAAATCCCCCATCTACAATAAATGCAGCCTCAGGATATATGATTTTATTAGTATTTTTATTTCACCTTTATTTAACCAGGTAGCCCAGTTGAGAACACCTTTATTTAACCAGGTAGGCCAGTTGAGAACAGCTTTATTTAACCAGGTAGGCCAGTTGAGAACACCTTTATTTAACCAGGTAGACCAGTTGAGAACACCTTTATTTAACCAGGTAGGCCAGTTGAGAACAAGTTATCATTTACAACTGCGACCTGGCCAAGATAAAGCAAAGCAGTACGTCACAAACAACAATACAGAGTTAGTTACACGGAATAAACAAACATACAGTCAATAACACAATAAAAAAAAGTCTATATACGGTATGTGCAAATGAGGTAAGATTAGGGAGGTAAGGCAATAAATAGGCCATAGTGGCGAACTAATCACAATTTAGAAATTAAACACTGGAGTGATAGATGTGCAGAAGATGAATGTGCAAAGGAGCAAAAAATATATATAACAATATGGGGATGAGGTAGTTGGGTGGGCTATTTACAGATGGGCTATGTAATGTGCAATGATCTGTAAGCTTCTCTGACAGCTGATGCAACTTCTTCGGGATAGGGGGCAGCCTTTTCACTTTTGGATAAATAGCGTGCCTAAATTCAACTTCCTGCTGCTCATCCCCAGAATATAAGATATGCACATTATTAGTATATGTGGATAGAAAACACGCTGAAGTTTCTAAAACTGTTTGAATCATGTCTGTGAGTATAACAGAACGTATGTAGCAGGCAAAACCCAGAGGACAAAGCATTCAGAATAATTTTTTTTGAGGCCACTGTTTATTCAATGTGATTTCAATGGAACACTAGATTTCTTATGAACTTGTTTGCAGTTCCTACCGCTTCCACTGGATGTCACCAGTCTATAGAAAATGGTTGAGTTTATTCCTTTGTGTAATGAAGAAGTACGGCCATCTTGAATTTGGGTCATTTGAAGTGTACTTTTTTGAGAAGTCGCACGACTCGGAAAGTAGTGTGAGTTTGTTGTCTTCCTGTAATCGAACACAGATTGTCCCGTCTACAATTTGATCGATTATTAACGTTTAAAAATACCTAAAGTTGTATTACAAAAGTAGCTCGAAATGTTTTGGCAAAGGTTACAGGTAACTTTTGAGATATTTTGTAGTGACGTTGCGCAAATTGGAAGCAGTTTTTTTGATGATTTATATTTTATTTCTGCGTTTTGTGTCGCGCCTGCAGGGTTGAACTATGCTATTCTCTCTTTGTTTACTGTTGTGCTATCATCAGATAATAGCCTCTGATGCTTTTGCCGAAAAGCCTTTTTTGAAATCTGACGTGTTGGCTGGATTCACAACGAGTGTAGCTTTAATTTGGTATCTGTCACGTTCTGACCTTTATTTCCTTTGTTTTTGTCTTTATTTAGTATGGTCAGGGCGTGAGTTGGGGTGGGCGGTCTATGTTTGTTTTTCTATGTTTGCTTTCTGTTTTCGGCCTAGTATGGTTCTCAATCAGAGGCAGGTGTCGTTAGTTGTCTCTGATTGAGAATCATACTTAGGTAGCCTGGGTTTCACTGTTGTTTTGTGGGTGTTTGTTTCCGTGTGTGTGTTTGTCACCACTGTTTAGTTTTTTGTAGATTTCACATTATCGTTTATTGTTTTTGTTCGAGTGTTCATTTGTCTTTATTAAAAACATTATGGACACTTCCCACGCTGCATCTTGGTCCGATCCTTACTCCTCTTCAGACGAAGAGGAAATCTGCCGTTACAGTATCTTACATGTGTGATTTAATTAAAGTTTGAATTTTATAGCATTTTATTTGAATTTGGCGCTCTGCATTTTCCCTGGCAATTGGCCAGGTGGGACATTTGCGTCTCGCCTATCCCAGAGAAGGTAAAGTCAGTCTCCCTCTGATGTTGAAGTGGTGTGAATATTGATATCCTGGATTCCAGGGGTAGTCACCTTCTCACAACAATACATCTGACACGGTCATCACTTACCCTTGGTTTCCCACACACACACTATCCTGGAGTCCAGGAGCAGTCACCTTCCCACAACAATACATCTGACACGGTCATCACTTACCCTTGGTTTCCCACACACACACACACACACACACACACACACACACACACACACACACACACACACACACACACACACACACACACACACACACACACACACACACACACACACACACACACACACACACACACAGCCTCTTTTGAACAGTGTTATAGATGCAGACATCACGTCAAGCCTGTCTCTTTCCAGAGGTAATGAATTCATCTAACAGCATTCAGTAAACAGCTCAGATGAATAAGCAGTAGACCTGTCTGTCTGCCTCTCAGTGTGCTGTGGGATCAGATCCATGACACATCCGTTGGTGATCAGATAGTGTGTCAGGGATCCTATAGATTCAGTCAACTCTGTGTGTTGGAGTGGACTGACTGTATTCTCCATGTAATTCACCATGAAATCAGGGTGATATATCAGAGGAACGTAAACTGTAGCTAACACATGGCAAGTTAGATGCCTTTTCCGGTGTGTGTGTGTGTGTGTGAGTGTGTGTGTGCGCGTGTGCGTGTGTGTGTGTGTGTGCGTGTGTGCGTGTGTGCGTGTGTGCGTGTGTGTGCGTGTGTTCGTGTGTGCGAGTGTGCGTGTGTGTGTGTGTGTGTGTGTGTGCACGTGTGTGTGCGTGTGTATTCGTGTGCGCATCATTTTATAACATCCATAGACTCACAGTGAGTTTACACTAGGAAGTGGCATCGCACGGTGAAACATCGGAAGCCATTCACTTTCAAGGGAAGGAAAGCGAGAGAAGCGGAGACTGTGGAGCGAGACGAGGACCCGCGAGGGAGCTGAACACGGAGGGCCTGAAGATGGGGAGCTGAACAGGGAGGGCTTAAAGTTGGGGAGCTGAACAGGGAGGGCCTGAAGATGGGGAGCTGAACAGGGTGGGCCTAAAGTTGGGGAGCTGAACACGGAGGGACTAAAGTTGGGGAGCTGAACTGGGAGGGCCTAAAGTTGGGGAGCTGAACAGGGAGGGCCTAAAGTTGGGGAGCTGAGCACGGAGGGCCTAAAGTAGGGGAGCTGAACACGTAGGGCCTAAAGTTGGGGAGCTGAACACGGAGGGCCTAAAGTTGGGGAGCTGAACAGGGAGGGCCTAAAGTTGGGGAGCTGAACAGGGAGGGCCTAAAGTTGGGGAGCTGAACACGGAGGGCCTAAAGTAGGGGAGCTGAACAGGGAGGGCCTAAAGTTGGGGAGCTGAACACAGAGGGCCTAAAGTTGGGGAGCTGAACAGGGAGGGCCTAAAGTTGGGGAGCTGAACACGGAGGGCCTAAAGTTGGGGAGCTGAACACGGAGGGCCTAAAGTTGGGGAGCTGAACACGGAGGGCCTAAAGTAGGGGAGCTGAACACGGAAGGCCTAAAGTTGGGGAGCTGAACAGGGAGGGCCTGAAGATGGGGAGCTGAACAGGGAGGGCCTGAAGATGGGGAGCTGAACAGGGAGGGCCTGAAGATGGGGAGCTGAACAGGGAGTCCTGAAGATAGGGAGCTGAACAGGGAGGGCCTGAAGATGGGGAGCTGAACTGGGGGGGGCTGAAGATGGGGAGCTGAACAGGGAGGGCCTAAAGTTGGGGAGCTGAACAGGGAGGGCCTAAAGTTGGGGAGCTGAAGACCGTGGGCCTAAAGTTGGGGAGCTGAACAGGGAGGGCCTAAAGATGGGGAGCTGAACAGGGCAGGCCTAAAGTTGTGGAGCTGAACACGACGGGCCTAAAGTTGGGGTAAGCTGAACTTTATTCAGATTCTCTGCGATATCGCGACGCCAGTGACCAATCGAAGCTCACCATAGCTTCCAACCCCTACTGGATTGGGTGACAATGTCTGTTGATACGTAGCACTACCTAGCTTGCTATCTTGTTAGCACCCACGTGAGGGCGGGGCTAGGAGAGTGGTGCTTGTATCGTATAAACACACAGTCAGGACATATCAACTTGGAACCCTGCACATAGACTGTACCGGTACCCCCTGTATATAGTCTCCACATAGACTCTGTACCGGTACCCCCTGTATATAGCCTCTGTACCGGTATCCCCTGTATATAGCCTCCACATTGACTCTGTACCGGTATCCCCTGTATATAGCCTCCACATTGACTCTGTACCGGTATCCCCTGTATATAGCCTCCACATTGACTCTGTACCGGTATCCCCTGTATATAGCCTCCACATTGACTCTGTACCGGTATCCCCTGTATATAGCCTCTGTACTGGTACCCCCTGTATATAGCCTCTGTACCGGTACCCCCTGTATATAGACTCTGTACCGGTACCCCCTGTATATAGCCTCTGTACCGGTACCCCCTGTATATAGACTCTGTACCGGTACCCCCTGTATATAGACTCTGTACCGGTACCCCCTGTATATAGCCTCTGTACCGGTACCCCCTGTATATAGACTCTGTACCGGTACCCCCTGTATATAGCCTCTGTACCGGTACCCCCTGTATATAGACTCTGTACCGGTACCCCCTGTATATAGCCTCTGTACCGGTACCCCCAGTATATAGACTCTGTACCGGTACCCCCTGTATATAGACTCTGTACCGGTACCCCCTGTATATAGACTCTGTACCGTTACCCCCTGTATATAGCCTCTGTACCGGTACCCCCTGTATATAGCCTCTGTACCGGTACCCCCTGTATATAGACTCTGTACCGGTACCCCCTGTATATAGCCTCTGTACCGGTACCCCCTGTATATAGACTCTGTACCGGTACCCCCTGTATATAGCCTCTGTACCGGTACCCCCAGTATATAGACTCTGTACCGGTACCCCCTGTATATAGACTCTGTACCGGTACCCCCTGTATATAGACTCTGTACCGTTACCCCCTGTATATAGCCTCTGTACCGGTACCCCCTGTATATAGCCTCTGTACCGGTACCCCCTGTATATAGCCTCTGTACCGGTACCCCCTGTATATAGCCTCCACATTGACTCTGTACCGGTACCCCCTGTATATAGACTCTGTACCGGTACCCCCTGTATATAGCCTCTGTACCGGTACCCCCTGTATATAGCCTCTGTACCGGTACCCCCTGTATATAGCCTCTGTACCGGTACCCCCTGTATATAGCCTCTGTACCGGTACCCCCTGTATATAGCCTCTGTACCGGTACCCCCTGTATATAGCCTCTGTACCGGTACCCCCTGTATATAGCCTCTGTACCGGTACCCCCTGTATATAGACTCTGTACCGGTACCCCCTGTATATAGACTCTGTACCGGTACCCCCTGTATATAGACTCTGTACCGGTACCCCCTGTATATAGACTCTGTACCGGTACCCCCTGTATATAGACTCTGTACCGGTACCCCCTGTATATAGCCTCGCTGTTGCTATTTCACTGCTGCTCTTTAATTATTTGTTATTTTTATTTTTGGGGGGTGGTATTATTCTTAAAACTGCATTTTTGGTTAAGGACTTGTAAGTACACATTTCACTGTAAGGTCTACTACACCTGTTGTATTCGGCGCATGTGACAAATACCATTTGATTTGATTTGAGATGTGAAAAACATGATCTCTCTTCCTCTGGAGGAGCTGAGCAGATCTCAGGTGGAAACGACTTGGCAGGCAGAAAAACACGATCTCTCTTCCTCTGGAGGAGCTGAGCCGATCTCAGGTGGAAACGACTTGGCAGGCAGAAAAACACGATCTCTCTTCCTCTGGAGGAGCTGAGCCGATCTCAGGTGAAAACGACTTGGCAGGCAGAAAACAAGAGGAGGCCATTATGCCAATTTAGAGCGAGTCAGGGGAGGCTTTCTTTGAAACACCACTTTTAAATCGCAGTCAGAACCGTGTACTCTCAATCTCTCCATCTACAGCTACGTCTCACTCAGACGCCAGGGCCTCAATGCATGATGGGAACAGCACAGGCAGACCTCAAAGCATTGGCATCCCCCATCACTATCACACAGTATGTCACACACAACACAACACTCACAAACACACACACTCACAAACACACACACTCACCCAACACACACACTCACCCAACACACACACTCACCCAACACAAACACACACACACACACACACACACACACACACACACACACACACACACACACACACACACACACACACACACACACACACACACACACACACACAAACAGACACATGATATGAATGTAGCAGGCCTATTTATAGACCACCATCCTAGGTAGTTTCCTGCTCCTTTATTTATTCATGTTGAGTTGTGTTTTCAGGTCCAGTCTCCCTTCTTCTTTTTGTTGTTGCGTCCTCCTGACATTGAAGTGACGTGAGGTCTCTTTCTGTTTCTTTCTTCCGTAAGGCTTTCTTCTGTCAGTCACGTTTTCCACTGAACGGATCACCCATGCAGACATCCCTCCGTCCTTCCTCTCAGTCCGTTCAGTCACGAGGATATGAAG
Source organism: Oncorhynchus clarkii lewisi (assembly GCF_045791955.1). Lineage (NCBI taxonomy): Eukaryota > Metazoa > Chordata > Actinopteri > Salmoniformes > Salmonidae > Oncorhynchus > Oncorhynchus clarkii. The sequence goes on along the minus strand of NW_027257977.1, from coordinate 88,648 downwards.
AGTACGGTCCAACATTCTATCCCTCCGTCCTTCCTCTCAGTCACGAGGATATGAAGAGTACGGTCCAACATTCTATCCCTCCGTCCTTCCTCTCAGTCACGAGGATATGAAGAGTACGGTCCAACATTCTATCCCTCCGTCCTTCCTCTCAGTCCGTTCGGTCATGAGGATATGAAGAGTACGGTCCAACATTCTATCCCTCCGTCCTTCCTCTCAGTCACGAGGATATGAAGAGTACGGCCCAACATTCTATCCCTCCGTCCTTCCTCTCAGTCACGAGGATATGAAGAGTACGGTCCAACATTCTATCCCTCCGTCATTCCTCTCAGTCCGTTCAGTCACGAGGATATGAAGAGTACGGCCCAACATTCTATCCCTCCGTCCTTCCTCTCAGTCACGAGGATATGAAGAGTACGGTCCAACATTCTATCCCTCCGTCCTTCCTCTCAGTCGCGAGGATATGAAGAGTACGGCCCAACATTCTATCCCTCCGTCCTTCCTCTCAGTCACGAGGATATGAAGAGTACGGTCCAACATTCTATCCCTCCGTCCTTCCTCTCAGTCGCGAGGATATGAAGAGTACGGCCCAACATTCTATCCCTCCATCCTTCCTCTCAGTCACGAGGATATGAAGAGTACGGCCCAACATTCTATCCCTCCGTCCTTCCTCTCAGTCACGAGGATATGAAGAGTACGGTCCAACATTCTATCCCTCCGTCCTTCCTCTCAGTCCGTTCGGTCATGAGGATATGAAGAGTACGGTCCAACATTCTATCCCTCCGTCCTTCCTTTCAGTCACGAGGATATGAAGAGTACGGTCCAACATTCTATCCCTCCGTCCTTCCTCTCAGTCACGACGATATGAAGAGTACGGTCCAACATTCTATCCCTCCGTCCTTCCTCTCAGTCACGAGGATATGAAGAGTACGGTGCAACATTCTATCCCTCCGTCCTTCCTCTCAGTCCGTTCAGTCACGAGGATATGAAGAGTACGGTCCAACATTCTATCCCTCCGTCCTTCCTCTCAGTCACGAGGATATGAAGAGTACGGTCCAACATTCTATCCCTCCATCCTTCCTCTCAGTCACGAGGATATGAAGAGTACGGTCCAACATTCTATCCCTCCGTCCTTCCTCTCAGTCACGACGATATGAAGAGTACGGTCCAACATTCTATCCCTCCGTCCTTCCTCTCAGTCACGAGGATATGAAGAGTACGGTGCAACATTCTATCCCTCCGTCCTTCCTCTCAGTCCGTTCAGTCACGAGGATATGAAGAGTACGGCCCAACATTCTATCCCTCCGTCCTTCCTCTCAGTCACGAGGATATGAAGAGTACGGCCCAACATTCTATCCCTCCGTCCTTCCTCTCAGTCCGTTCAGTCACGAGGATATGAAGAGTAAGGCTCAACTTCCTCCGACTGAAGAAGTTATGAACATGTTTTATTTATCGAGAAAAGCACGAAAGGCCACGACAAGAACACTGACTATGTTCCAAATGACACCCTAGTCCCTAGTATAGTGCACTACGTTAGCCTAGAGACCTATGGGCCCTGGTCAAAAGTAGTGAACTACTTAGGGATTAGGAAGCCATTTAGGACATAGGCAATGTGTATGTTCCCTGACAGAGAGGTTGTTGAATTATTAGTTGGTGTTACTATAAAAGAAATGTCGGGAGACATGGAGCCGATGGAGTTACAAAATACACATTGGCTGTATCCCAAATAGTGGCTGTATCCCAGATAGTATCCCAAATAGTGTCTGTATCCCAGATAGTATCCCAGATAGTGTCTGTATCCCAAATAGTGTCTGTATCCCAGATAGTATCTGTATCCCAGATAGTGTCTGTATCCCAGATAGTATCCCAAATAGTGTCTGTATCCCAGATAGTATCCCAAATGGTGTCTGTATCCCAGATAGTATCCCAGATAGTGTCTGTATCCCAGATAGTATCCCAAATGGTGTCTGTATCCCAGATAGTATCCCAGATAGTGTCTGTATCCCAGATAGTATCCCAAATGGTGTCTGTATCCCAGATAGTATCCCAGATAGTGTCTGTATCCCAGATAGTATCCCAAATAGTGTCTGTATCCCAGATAGTATCCCAAATAGTGTCTGTATCCCAGATAGTATCCCAGATAGTGTCTGTATCCAGATAATATCCCAAATGGTGTCTGTATCCCAGATAGTGTCTGTATCCCAGATAGTATCCCAAATAGTGTCTGTATCCCAGATAGTATCCCAAATAGTGTCTGTATCCCAGATAGTATTCCAAATAGTGTCTGTATCCCAGATAGTATCCCAAATAGTGTCTGTATCCCAGATAGTGTCTGCATCCCAGATAGTGTCTGTATCCCAGATAGTGTCTGTATCCCAGATAGTGTCTGTATCCCAGATAGTGTCTGTATCCCAGATAGTGTCTGTATCCCAGATAGTATCTGTATCCCAGATAGTGTCTGTATCCCAGATAGTATCCCAAATAGTGTCTGTATCCCAGATAGTATCCCAAATAGTGTCTGTATCCCAGATAGTGTCTGTATCCCAGATAGCGTCTGTATCCCAGATAGTGTCTGTATCCCAGATAGTGTCCTATTCCCTATATAGTGCACTACTTTTGACCAGGACCCAAAGGGTGAGTTGGTTACATAAATCAATCTGATAACACTGAGTTAGCGATACAATCACACTGGAACATATGCTTCATGATATCTGAGTATGTTTTTCTTGTTGGAAATCTCAGACAGTGTTTGTCTCTTTAGCTGTTTGGAGACAAAGGGATTGAACGTCACAGAGTCACAAAAACACAAGAAAGAAATGAAAAATGAAATGATCCCCCCCACACCCAAAACAACTCCCTCTTCCCTCTCTCTGAAATAAAACTAACGTCCCAGTATGTTGTTGTTTTTCCTCAATATTCCACAATAATTCATGAAATTACACACACAAAAATAAAAAACCGCGCTGTATAAACAGTATGAGTCACAGCGGCTGCAGGGTTACCAAGGTAACCTTCCTAATGAAACGTGAAGTACTTTTACTCGGTGTCAAATTGTGTTTGGGAGGGCCCATATCCGACTCACGTTTAGCGTTTTAATACACGAAGCTGCCAGGCTGGCAGAAAACAAATGAAATGTGAAAGGTGTTTGATTGCCAGAGTCCCTTAAGGTTTCATAACAACACAGTACTACCACAAGCACAAGCAACCAATAAAAATAAAATGGCCGACATCAACATCTATACTGCATAGAGTGAGAAAACAAACTAAGGGTATAATAGCAGTAAGGCAAGTCACTGTGCCATTAGAGGTGTGCCATTAGATAATTATACTAAACAGGTGGAGAATAGCGCTAGCTTTATTAGCGTCATTATAATAAACAGGTGGAGAATAGCTCTAGCTTTATTAGCATCATTCTACTAAACAAGATGGAGAATAGAGCTAGCTTTATTAGCATCATTCTAAAAAACAGGTGGAGAATAAAGCTAGCTTTATTAGCATCATTCTAAAAAACAGGTGGAGAATAAAGCTAGCTTTATTAGCATCATTCTAAAAACAGGTGGAGAATAGCTCTAGCTTTATTAGCATCATTCTACTAAACAAGATGGAGAATAAAGCTAGCTTTATTAGCATCATTCTAAAAAACAGGTGGAG